>NW_027660440.1:0-76616 GCF_963280865.1 Gymnoscopelus braueri | reverse complement strand
TACTGTATACCTGACGAAGGCCACATCGGCCGAAACATATTTTCTTTTTTACCGTACTTCATAGCGTCTGTTTCCACACACACACACACACACACACACACACACACACACACACACACACACACACACACACACACACACATCTCTACCAAATACACAACAACCAACTGTAACTCATTGAAACTAAATGTATATTAAACCACATTGCATGGACAGAACAATATACAGTATACACTTTAAGAAGGTGTCATTTCTATCCTACTGTACTTCATTTACTTAAGTAAAAGTATCAATACTGCAATGTAGAAATACTCTGTTACAAGTAAAAGTCCGGAATTCAAAATTTGCTTGAGTAAAAGTACAAAAGTATTGGTATCAAAATGTACTTAAAGTACAAAAGTATTCATTTTGCAGAATGTCCCATTTCACAAGTTTTCAAATGAATGAAATGTATACAAATATTTTGAAAATAGCAGATCTACAAGCTCTCAATGCGACGCATTGCGACGCATTGTGAGCTTGTAGATCTGCTATTTTCAAATGGCCGAAATGTATATAGTAAAATCTACAAAGTAACTAGTAACTAAGGTCTTCAAATAATTGTGGTGGAGTAAAAGTATAATATTTGCCTCTGAGATGTAGTGGAGTAGAAGTAAAAGTACTGAAAATTGGAAATACTTCAGTAAAGTAAAAATACCTCAAAATTGTACTTAAGTACAGTACTTGAGTAAATGTACTTAGTTACTTTACAACACATGCCTGAACGCTGTGTGAAACCTTACAGACACCATGGCTGGAGGCCTGGAGCTCATAAGCCTCATTTATGCTCCGTCGCCAAGACGGTATCGCACGGCGAAAATAACAGACCTACAAGATCACACCGCGGGGCGGACGGGACGTGTATTGATCTTGTAGGTCTGATATTTTCAGTGGACGATGCCGGTTTGTGCGACAAAGTATGAATTGATCTTTATAAAGAACACAGATGCGTCTAAACTCAAATGGTCAAAGACAAGAAGTTCATATTGTGGATGTCTGGTGGAAACCTTGTATGTAACCAAAACATGTTATTTTTAATCATATTATATACTATTTAATACAAACTTTTTTTGCGGTTTTGAAATACTTTTGACACATCTAATGTTGTATGGTCATGATTCCCCAGGAGCCTGGATGGCTCTGCTCCAGCCTTACAATTATTAATATAAATATTTTCTAGAAATCTCTATGGGAGAAATTAATGGGTTTTCTATCTGTGGATCCACAAAATGGCCGCCACTGCTATTCTCTATCAGTCTTCATCACCTGCTCAGGTTAACTGTAACACAGCTCCAGTCTTCCTCACCAGCTGCTTCAGTTTGTTTATCTACTTTAAAGCTGCACCATGTAACGTTCCTGTTCTAATCTAGCCCTGGATTTGAACCCGGGTCTCCTGTGCAAATGCTGACACTTTTTTACCACTGAGCTCATAGAGCCTGGCTGCTTGCTCAGGGGAGAAATAGATTTTTTTTTAAATTCTTGTCCAACCAGAAACAGGATCATGTTAAAGGTGGTGTCAGACAGATGCCAGTAAAGTCTAAGGGTCCACTGGGGATTTTTTTTTATCGTCTGAAGGCCACAGTTCTCGCCTTAAAGCACTTCCAAACACAGAGTTGAACATAATATATACACGACACACTGGTGGGGTTTCCAAAAATGCAGCGCTGGTGTTCTAAACGATTTAAAAACAGGCTCTGTGCTCAGGAGAAAAACAAAAGATTCAGATCAGGTTTCATGCAGTCTGAACAAGGCTAAGGTCTTTGATTCATCTGGTTTGTGCTGTTCAGAATGCATGAAAACAATGCAGCTCCAAGCTGGATCGGCCACGAATCAGCTGGATTTAGGCTGCAGTCTGAACAGGGCCTTAATGTCTCAATAGAAGTTATGTTGTTATATTGTTCAATTATTTGTACTTTTTCTGTAATTGTATTCTTGCTCTGTAAAGCACTTTGAGCTGCATTTCATGTCATGAAAGATGCTATACAAATAAAGGTTATTATTATTATTATTATTATAATATAGTATTTGGCTCTACCATACAGATTGGACAAAAAGGTTACATAATACAGCTTTAGATACATCTACATCATGTGTGGGAGGAGTTAGTTGTTATATATGTGCAAGCTGCTCAGCCCTGGGTTTCAGTCAGGAAGAGAAGAGGCCACGTCTAGTCAGACAGATAAACCACACGTTAACTTTTATTGTTTACTTGGTGTCCAGTGTTGTTGTTTTAGGATCATTATAACGTTGTTACCAACATGAAGAGCCTCATAGTTTTAGGATCATTATAACGTTGTTACCAACATGAAGAGCCTCATAGTTTTAGGATCATTATAACGTTGTTACCAACATGAAGAGCCTCATAGTTTTAGGATCATTATAACGTTGTTACCAACATGAAGAGCCTCGTAGCTCCTCTGTTCTTGTGGCTGATGGCAGTGGCTGGACTCAGCATGACACCCGGTAGGTGAAAAAAAAACCACATCAATAAATGTGTAATACATTTATTAACCCATTAATACCAGGAACACATCTGTGTAACCACTTTAACCATTATTTTATACTTTGGGCTATTTAAAAATAGCAGATCTACAAGCTCATACCTCATGAGTGGCGCGCTATGAGCTTGTAGATCTGCTATTTTTGAAGAAAAAAAAGATCGTTGAATATATATTTTTTTAACTCAAATCTTTGCTTCCACGGCCAAATACATATCATTTTGTACATTTTTGTGTACATTTGCAGAATCCCCAGAAGCAAAGAGTTGAGTTAAAAATGTTCGCTCTAAAAATATATGTATTCAAAGATTTGCACATATTTTCATGATTTTTCAAAAAATTGCAGATCTATAAGGGCATAGTGCAGCACTCGGCGCTATGGGCTTATAGATCTGCTAATTTTGAATAGCCAAAGTGTAAGATAATGGTTTAAGTGGTTAAAATCTAAAATGAAAGATGCTTTCCTGGTCTTAATGGGTTAACCCATGGGTTAACCCATTAAGAGCGGGGAACGCATCTGTGTCATTTTAGATCGATCTTATACTTTGGCTATTTTTTTTTAAATCTTGAAAATGTGTGCAAATCTTATTCGTCAGTGTCCAGCCGGGACCAGCTAACTCCATTTTCAGTTTTTTTTTTTTTTTTTCATAAATCAACGCTATTGAACCCCCTCTACATCTGTGTAAATTTGTTTTTAATAATAACATATGAAAAGTATTAAAAAGCGCCTCTGACGAAAACTCCTAACTCCATTGGACCCTCAAACTGTCCGTCAAAAACAAACAACTCCCCCCTCCTCTCAGGCTCTCGAGAAGCTCTGCTCTGTATGAGGCAGACAGGGAGAAGATTTTTCAATGCTTTTGGGAGAACATAAACTGGGAAGAGAAGAGAATGTATGTGCAAGGTTTGATAGATGTCACCCCAGTAAAGAGGAGAAGGGTGTCTTCACAAAGGTCATCTGCTCGTGTTTTCTTTTTAAATGTTAATGGACAGAGAATGAGTGTGTGCAGGAGTTTGTTTCAAACATCTCCAAGAGCTCAAGGAGATCATGCCAAAAGACTTTCACAGCTTTTATGACAATCTAAAGCACTAAGAAACACCCACCACACACAACAGTGTGATAATAAAATGTTGATAGGTATATGATAGGTAAATTCAACTGTGGTTGTTATTGTTAGTGCAGTAGGCTACAGATTTGACAGATTCTATTTTTCATGAATGTATTTTGTATTTATATGCCATTTATTTATTGTTGGTGTGCCATGATCGCTTTTGTTAAATACATGATTGAGTATTGAGGCAGAATTGTTTGTTGCACTCAACTGTAGAAGAACAACAGTGGTAACAGTTAGATCCATGGTTGTTTACAATGCATGTTAAAATAAAAGTTGTTTAAGTACAGAATTCAGCTTGATCTATAGTATATGAGGATGGCGCTCACCATAAATAGCTGATCTCCAAGCTCACAATGTGTTGTGATGTGTTGTGAGCTTTGAGATCCATTGCCAGCTGTTCTTATCAATGACATGGACAAAACCTCCTAACTCCACTTGCACTGGATTTGGGTAAAGTGGTGATAATATAATGACACATGCAAGTATCTGATAATATATAAAGTCACAATACCAAGTTTGATGAGGCAGTATTGCTTTGTTTTAAAAATATAAGGTTTTCTTCATTTTCTGAAAAATTGATATTTTGTTTTTCATTTCCTGAACAATTACCATTTTGGATTTAGCTGGTTCCGGCCGAACAGCAGAGATATATAATATATATATATACTTGTTATTCTTGAGTACCTGTTACTCGGGTAAGAGTAAAGAAGTAATGGCTTTTAAATATACTTAAGTATTCAAAAGTACATGCTTTTAAAAATACTTAAAGTACAACTAAAAGTAAAAGTCCTTTGAAGTCCTTGACTACCTCGAGCACTGTCCCGTCGGCAGTGGAAATGATGTCCTCTGTGTTAAATACAAATACGTTTGTTTTCTTGGCATTGAGCTTGAGGCCGGTCTTTCTGCACTCCATTTCTAATGCCAGTAGTTCTCTTACATTCTCTGCTGTGTCCGAGACTCGGGCCCGAGCACCCGAGGAGAAAGCCGAGCACCCACAGGAAATGTGTCGGTTGGATGACTATTTTGTGATGCTTTGTAACGTGCACAGGATGCACAATGTACCCGCTCTGATACTACGTGTGTTATTGTGAACAGATTTCTGTCATTCAAACTCTCTCCCTGTAATCTGCAGAGTCCTTATGCCAGTTATGGTTTCATCATCAGCCAATAATCAATTTGTGTGACTTGAAATGTAGTAATGAAAAAAAGGTCCTTTTGCACGCCTACTGGGACAGGTGCGTAAGAGCAGGCAGCCAGTGCACGAGACAGTAAAGAATGGTGATCGCGCACACTGTCTTCACTTACAGCAAATAAGTATTTTATTACCAACTGACATTCATCAGGTATTTCTGATTAAGGGGTTAAAACCTGGTTGATGTGTGTGTGACTTGTTGTTGAGTACCCTACCCACCCAACATGAATCGGCATCCATGGCTTTTCTATGGAAATAACGTTACGATGGGAACTATGCACGGAAACGAATTTCACACACTTTTTTACTTCTGTATACTGATGGGACAATAAAGCTGATTCTGTTTCGGATTCTGAGATGGTGGTTGCAGAGAGGCAGGTGTTGTTTGCACGGCATCTGGTTAGGTGGAAGGTTTCAACATCTGTCTTTTCTCAGTGCTACCTTCTTTGTGACCACATCCTTTGCTCTCATGAGAGCAGAGGATGTGGTCACAAAGAAGGAGCTGTTCTCTGCATTTTCATATGTACCCACACACACAACCGTTAACTTCACCTTGTCAAAACAAGATGACGCTGACATGCACAGCGGCGAACTTCACCCTGTCAAAACAAGATGGCACAGAGACAAGTAGCTGATATATTGCACTTTTACCTTAGTGCTTGGTATACTCTTGGTTGCTTGTTTTAGCAGAAAATGCACTTAAGACTTCTGGTGATTAGTAGTTTCGTTCCCTATATGTTGAATGCACTTATTGTAAGTCACTTTGGATAAAAGCGTCTGCTAAATGACTAATGTAATGTATATATATATTTTTTCAAGCAAACATTTTTTTAAGTCAAATGTTTGCTTGTTAGGGTCCCTGAAACAATATATTTTGAGATGGGGGTCCGCGGCCAAATACATATCATTGTGGGGGTCCTCGACATGAAAACAGTTTGAGAACCACTGATATTATAGCAACATAAGTGTTTGAGAAAACTGTTAGGATTTAGAAGACATTTGTAGAATCCCCCAGAAGCAAATATTTGAGTTAAAAATATACATATTCAAAGATTTGCACACGCATATTTTCACGATTTTTCAAAAATAGCAGATCTACAAGCTCATATAGCTTGAGCTTGTAGAGCTTGAAGATCTGCTATTTTTGAATAGCCCAATGAATCTAAAAATGACAGATTCTTTCCTGTTCTAAATGTGTTAAAGTCATTAAATGTCTGATTAACAACTTAAACACTCTATTCTTAATCAAACAGACCTTGAGATGCAAATGTACTTGGTCCGCTTTTTTCTCTCCAGTCCAAATTTCTTTGCCAAAAATAGCCGATCTACAAGCTCACAACGAGACACAGCATTGTGAGCTTGTAGATCGTCTATTGTGTTTCTTACAAAGGCAAGTCGTAGGGAAAAAGAGGGGGCCTATGGTAGACCACTGGGGGTCCGTCAGGGTTTGAGTGGTTAAATAAATAATAGCTGTCATAAAGAAATAAATACATGAATGTCAAAGAGAAAAGGACAGAATTTAACTACTGTATGTATTACTATTTATTTACATTTTTCTTTGTCCAGTATGTCACTAACGGTATCACTGCTGCTTTGTCCACACATACGCTAGATGTGGTCTACTGTAGGTCTACTGTAGGTCTACTGTACTGGAGGCCTAGTGTTGCAATGGCTGGCAGCACTGTCTCACTCATAATACTGTTTTATATATATATATTTTTGGGTGGTGAATCCGCCCCTATATGTGAGGTTTGGACATCTGCACCCATTGCACCCCCCCAACCCTGCGCTGTGATTGGCCACCAGTGTACCCCCCTAACCCTGCACTGTGATTGGCCAATCACAGTCTATTCAGGACTGTGATTGGCTAGTGAAACATGACACATGTGCATAGCCCTATAAATAGGACTATGCACTTAAAAAAAACACATTTATGTTTTTTGGGCGGTGAAACCGCCCCTATAAGTGAGGTTTGGAAATGTGTACAATTATCCTGCGCTGTGATTGGCCAAAAATTTACCCGCCTAACCCTGCACCGTGATTGGCCAATCACAATCTATTCAGGACTGTGATTGGCCAGTGTCACATGACACATGTGCATAGCCCTATATAAGAAACCATAACTTTAAAAAAAAACATAATGTTTTTTTTAAGTTATGGTTTCGTCCATCATAAAGAGTGTTTCAATAAATGTATTTATCTTTTGTACATGATTGGTTGACTCCATTCAGTATTGTGATTAGCTAGCAAGACACATGCTGTGATTGGCTAGTGATACATATGACGAAACTAATCTAAAACCACTGTGATGTGACACTAGTATATTAGTTAGATACTGTCCATTTCGTGAGAACAGTAAAGAAGAACTCAAAGATCACTATGGCTAAATGTATTTATTTTTTGTACATGATTGGTTGACTCCATTCAGTATTGTGATTAGCTAGCAAGACACCGCCCACTTCACACAGGGTGTGATTTTTTTTAAGTAAGGGGTGTACAATGGTTGGTCCACAATATTACTTGTCTTTAAGTGAACTTCCATCACTGTGATGACCACTGTGACCACACCGCCCACTTCACACTGGGTGTGATTTATTTTAATAATAAGTCGTTTTTAATGTTTTGATTAATAGTAAAATATTTATATTCAGTGTTGTTGCTGGTGTTGCTCTTGTTCATCACTTCATAGTGTCTGTTTCTACACACACACACACACACACACACACACACACACACACACAGACGCACACGCACACGCACACGCACAAGTTGTGTGCCCGTGCATTAGCTGTGGCACCGGACTGCATTTGTATGGGGAGACCTGAGGGCAGGCTCAGGCTCAGTGGTCCATGGAGTCAGGATCCATGGGCCTGTTTTACAGGCTACTGTGTTAAATAGAAACAAAGATGTCGGCAGGGCCGATCCTAGGGTGTTGGGGGGGATCTAGGCAGAATAAATGTTATTGGAACATTTTTAATACATTAATCTCCACCTATGTACTTACATTACACATAGCCGTGGATTTGAGAGGGGGTACTATGTTGTTATGGAAACAGGAGATATTCTGGGTGCTGGGCCGTGTGAGGCCGTGTGGTCATAAGGTGCGGTGCTGCTGCTATGTTGAAACACACCAAGACTACTGAGGAAATCTTTACATCTTGCTTGTATCACCATGCCCCCCCCCCCCTGTGCTGTCAGTGCATGTTCATGAAGACATTGCTGTGGGGAAAAGCTTGTTAGCCTTCGGATGCCCCCCATAATGGGGGAGGGGGTTGAAATAGACTAATATAAGAAAGATTCCTACAGTTTTACAGCAGGGGTAACACACACACACACACACACACACACACACACACACACACACACACACACACACACACACACACACACACACACACACACACACAAAAAGCTATATTACCGCATATATATTCAAGGCATTTATTTAGCTTAATAATACAGGAAGTTATAAATTATCATTGTTTGTCTGAACGAACCCCCCACCCCCCTCCCCTCCCCTCCCCTCCCTGCAGAGGGACTGTTTCGAGGCGCTCGCTCTAGTTGTGTCACTTCCTCTTTTTAGTGTCAGTCTGCTTCATTCATTCTCTGGACAATTAGCATATAGGCTGAGGCAGGGGTCTTCAACAGGGGGTCCGGGACCCCTTACCCTCAGAGTTACTACTCTTTCTGTGATAGGGACTTTTTTATATTGTTTTTTTACACTAACCCTAGCATCCCTATTTGTAGAAAATCGCCGATCTACAAGCTCACAACATGAGTCACTGGTGGACTCCGGTCGGGGTTTAAGTGGTTAAATAAATAAATAAATAAATAATATCTATCATAAATGAATGAATACATTCATTAATGCAAATAACTGTCTGTATGTATGTCACGGACGGCATCACTGCTGCCTTTTCCACACATGGGTGTGGCCTAACTGTAGGCCTGCTGTTGTAATGGCTGGCAGGACCGTCTCACTCAGGGCATTTTTTAAATAAGCCCTTTTTAATGATGATAGATGATCATCATGATGATGATTCATAGATAATGATTTATATTCATGGTGTTGCTGGTTTGTACTGTGTAGAAGTGAAGTAGTGATATTCAGTATAAAGATTCAGTATAAAATGCTGCTGTAAATGTTCACTTCTGATAGTTTTCTTTTTTTGTTGTTGATTGATTTGTTTATTCCGGACACTATTAAAAGACAAAAAATACATCAAATAAACACTTAAAATAAGAAAATAGCACAGCTATCTCTTTTTCCTTTTCAACATTTTGTCTTTTCAGATCTTTTATTTCACCCATTAGCTCCATAATCATCTTCTTCTGCTTAACTACATTGGCGATCTCCGCCCGCATAAAGTTTAGAGATCTCTTTATCTCCTCCCATTCCTCATCTGTGATATTTTCTCCTTAGAAATCCTAGTGCGCCTGCTCAGGACCCAATATCGACCCAATATATGGTTCTTCCGGGTGCTTCAAACGTCACTGAGCAACTTTCATAGAAATGAATAGCTTGGGGCGGGGCAATCCGCCCTCCAAATAAAATGTAACTCTATGGTCTGTATCTCGGGCGCCATATTGGAGGAGACAAGCTTTCTCGTGCGTCAAGGGGGCTTTCGGTAGGCCAATCAGAGGCAGGTGCGGGCGGGTCTTTTCGTAACCCAGCCCTTAACCCTTTAAGAGGCAGCCGCGCAGCAACTAGTCAGTTAGAAGTGCTGTGATTGGCCAGTAGTCAACGCCACTGTGCTGAGGGCCTGGTGGTGGTTAGCACCAGCAGTTAGCACCACCACCAGGCCCTCAGCAGCAGCAGTTAGCACCACCACCAGGCCCAACTGCTGCTGGGGGCCTGGTGGTGCTAACTGCTGCTGCTGAGGGCCTGGTGGTGCTAACTGCTGCTGCTGAGGGCCTGGTGGCGCTAATTGCTGCTGCTGAGGGCCTGGTGGTGCTAATTGCTGCTGCTGGGGGACAGGTGGTGCTAACTGCTGCTGCTGAGGGCCTGGTGGTGCTAACTGCTGCTGCTGGGGGACAGGTGGTGCTAACTAGTGCTGCTGGGGGCCTGGTGGTGGTGCTAACTGCTGCTGCTGAGGGCCTGGTGGTGCTAACTGCTGCTGCTGAGGGCCTGGTGGTACTAACTGCTGCTGCTGAGGGCCTGGTGGTGCTAACTGCTGCTGCTGAGGGCCTGGTGGTGCTAACTGCAGCTGCTGAGGGCCTGGTGGTGCTAACTGCTGCTGCTGAGGGCCTGGTGGTGGTGCTAACTGCTGCTGCTGGGGGCCTGGTGGTGGTGCTAACTGCTGCTGCTGAGGGCCTGGTGGTGCTAACTAATAATGCTGAGGGCCTGGTGGAGCTAACTGCTGCTGCTGAGGGCCTTGTGGTGCTAACTGCTGAGGGCCTGGTGGTGGTGCTAACTGCTGCTGCTGAGGGCCTGGTGGTGCTAACTGCTGCTGCTGAGGGCCTGGTGGTGGTGCTAACTGCTGCTGCTGAGGGCCTGGTGGTGGTGCTAACTGCTGCTGCTGAGGGCCTGGTGGTGCTAACTGCTGATACGAGGGGCCTGGTGGTGGTGCTAACTGCTGCTGCTGCGGGCCTGGTGGTCCTAACTGCTGCTGCTGAGGGCCTGGTGGTGCTAACTGCTGATACTAGGGGACTGGTGGTGGTGCTAACTGCTGCTACTGGGGGCCTGGTGGTGTTGCTAACTTCTGCTGCTGAGGGCCTGGTGGTGGTGCTAACTGCTGCTGCTGGGGGCTTGGTGGTGGTGCTAACTGCTGCTGCTGAGGGCCTGGTGGAGCTAACTGCTGCTGCTGAGGGCCTGGTGGTGGTGCTAACTGCTGCTGCTGAGGGCCTGGTGGAGATAACTGCTGCTGAGGGCCTGGTGGCGGTGCTAACTGCTGCTACTGGGGGCCTGGTGGTGTTGCTAACTTCTGCTGCTGAGGGCCTGGTGGTGGTGCTAACTGCTGCTGCTGGGGGCTTGGTGGTGGTGCTAACTGCTGCTGCTGAGGGCCTGGTGGAGCTAACTGCTGCTGCTGAGGGCCTGGTGGTGGTGCTAACTGCTGCTGCTGAGGTCCTGGTGGAGATAACTGCTGCTGAGGGCCTGGTGGTGGTGCTAACTGCTGCTGCTGGGGGCCATGTGGTGCTAACTGCTGCTGCTGAGGGCCTGGTGGTGCTAACTGCTGCTGCTGGGGGCCTGGTGGTGGTGCTAACTGCTGCTGCTGAGGGCCTGGTGGAGCTAACTGCTGCTGCTGAGGGCCTGGTGGTGGTGCTAACTGCTGCTGCTGGGGGCCTGGTGGTGGTGCTAACTGCTGCTGCTGAGGGCCTGGTGGTGGTGCTAACTGCTGCTGCTGGGGGCCTGGTGGTGCTAACTGCTGCTGCTGAGGGCCTGGTGGTGCTAACTGCTGCTGCTGAGGGCCTGGTGGTGCTAACTGCTGCTACTGAGGGCCTGGTGGTGCTAACTGCTGCTGCTGAGGGCCTGGTGGAGCTAACTGCTGCTGCTGAGGGCCTGGTGGTGGTGCTAACTGCTGCTGCTGGGGGCCTGGTGGTGCTAACTGCTGCTGCTGGGGTCTTGGTGGTGCTAACTGCTGCTGTTGAGGGCCTGGTGGTGCTAACTGCTGCTGCTGAGGGCCCGGTGGTGCTAATTGCTGCTGCTGGGGGCTTGGTGGTGCTAACTGCTGCTGTTGAGGGCCTGGTGGTGCTAACTGCTGCTGCTGGGGGCCTGGTGGTGGTGCTAACTGCTGCTGTTGAGGGCCTGGTGGTGCTAACTGCTGCTGCAGAGAGCCTGGTGGTGGTGGTGCTGTTCTGCTGCTGCTGGGGGCCTGGTGGTGGTGCTAACTGCTGCTGCTGAGGGCCTGGTGGTGCTAACTGCTGCTGCTGAGGGCCTGGTGGTGCTAACTGCTGCTGCTGAGAGCCTGGTGGTGGTGCTGTTCTGCTGCTGCTGGGGGCCTGGTGGTGGTGCTAACTGCTGCTGTTGAGGTTCTGGTGGTGCTAACTGCTGCTGCTGAGGGCCTGGTGGTGGTGCTAACTAATGCTGCTGGGGTTCTGGTGGTGGTGCTAACTGCTGCTGCTGCTGAGGACCTGGTGGTGCTAACTACTGCTGCTGAGGGCCTGGTGATGGTGTTAACTGCTGCTGCTGAGGGCCTGGTGGTGCTAACTAATGCTGATGAGGGCCTGGTGGTGATGCTAACTGCTGCTGCTGAGGATCTGGTGGTGCTAACTGCTGCTGCTAGGGGCCTGGTAGTGAAGCTAACTGTTGCTGCTGAGGGCCTGGTGATGGTGTTAACTGCTGCTGCTGAGGGCCTGGTGGTGCTAACTGTTGCTGCTGAGGGCCTGGTGGTGGTGCTAACTGTTGCTTCTGAGGGCCTGGTGGTGGTGCTAACTGCTGCTGCTGAGGGCCTAGTGGTGCTAACTAATGCTGCTGAGGGCCTGGTGATGGTGCTAACTGCTGCTGCTGGGGGCCTGGTGGTGGTGCTAACTGCTGCTGCTGGGGGCTTGGTGGAGCTAACTGCTGCTGAAGGCTAGGTGGTGGTGCTAACTGCTGCTGCTGGGGGCCTGTTGGTGGTGCTAACTGCTTCTGCTGAGGGCCTGGTGATGGTGTTAACTGCTGCTGCTGAGGGCCTGGTGGTGCTAACTGTTGCTGCTGAGGGCCTGGTGGTGGTGCTAACTGTTGCTTCTGAGGGCCTGGTGGTGGTGCTAACTGCTGCTGCTGAGGGCCTAGTGGTGCTAACTAATGCTGCTGAGGGCCTGGTGATGGTGTTAACTGCTGCTGCTGAGGGCCTGGTGGTGCTAACTGTTGCTGCTGAGGGCCTGGTGGTGGTGCTAACTGCTGCTGCTGGGGGCCTGGTGGTGGTGCTAACTGCTGCTGCTGGGGGCTTGGTGGAGCTAACTGCTGCTGAGGGCTAGGTGGTGGTGCTAACTGCTGCTGCTGGGGGCCTGTTGGTGGTGCTAACTGCTTCTGCTGAGGGCCTGGTGGAGCTAACTGCTGCTGCTGAGGGCCTGGTGGTGGTGCTAACTGCTGCTGCTGGGGGCCTGGTGGTGGTGCTAACTGCTGCTGCTGGGGGCCTGGTGAAGCTAACTGCTGCTGAGGGCTAGGTGGTGGTGCTAACTTCTGCTGCTGGGGGCCTGGTGCTGGTGCTAACTGCTGCTGCTGAGGGCCTGGTGGAGCTAACTGCTGCTGTTCCTGTGGCCTGGTGGTGGTGCTAACTGCTGCTGCTGGGGGCCTGGTGGTGGTGCTAACTGCTGCTGCTGGGGGCTTGGTGGTGGTGCTAACTGCTGCTGCTGAGGGCCTGGTAGTGCTAACTGCTGCTGCTGAGGGCCTGGTGGTGCTAACTGCTGCTGTTGAGGGCCTGGTGGTGCTAACTGCTGCTGCTGAGAGCCTGGTGGTGGTGCTGTTCTGCTGCTGCTGGGGGCCTGGTGGTGGTGCTAACTGCTGCTGCTGAGGACCTGGTGGTGCTAACTACTGCTGCTGAGGGCCTGGTGATGGTGTTAACTGCTGCTGCTGAGGGCCTGGTGGTGCTAACTAATGCTGCTGAGATCCTGGTGGTGATGCTAACTGCTGCTGCTCAGGGCCTGGTGGTGGTTAGCACTAGCAGTTAGCACCACCACCAGGCCCTCAGCAGCAGCAGTTAGCACCACCAGGTCCTTAGCAGCAGCTCAATAGCAGCAGTTAGCACCAACACCAGGCCCTCAGCAGCAGCAGTTAGCACCACCACCAGGCCCAACTGCTGCTGCTGAGGGCCTGGTGATGCTAACTGCTGCTGCAGGGGGCCTGGTGTTGGTGCTAACTGCTGCTGCTGAGGGCCTGGTGGTGGTGCTAACTGCTGCTGCTGAGGGCCTGGTGGTGCTAACTGCTGCTGCGGGGGGCGCTAACTGCTGCTGATGAGGGCCTGGTGGTGCTAACTGCTGCTGTTGAGGTCCTGGTGGTGCTAACTGCTGCTGCTGAGAGCCTGGTGGTGGTGCTGTTCTGCTGCTGCAGGGGGCCTGGTGGTGGTGCTAACTGCTGCTGTTGAGGGCCTAGTGGTGCTAACTGCTGCTGCTGAGGGCCTGGTGGTGGTGCTAACTGCTGCTGCTCAGGGCCTGGTGGTGGTTAGCACTAGCAGTTAGCACCACCACCAGGCCCTCAGCAGCAGCAGTTAGCACCACCAGGTCCTCAGCAGCAGCTCAATAGCAGCAGTTAGCACCAACACCAGGCCCTCAGCAGCAGCAGTTAGCACCACCACCAGGCCCAACTGCTGCTGCTGAGGGCCTGGTGATGCTAACTGCTGCTGCTGAGGGCCTGGTGGTGCTAACTGCTGCTGCTGAGGGCCTGGTGGTGGTGTTAACTGCTGCTGCTGAGGGCCTGGTGGTGCTAACTGCTGCTGCTGAGGGCCTGGTGGTGGTCCTAACTGCTGCTGCTGAGGGCCTGGTGGTGCTAACTGCTGCTGCTGAGGGCCTGGTGGTGGTCCTAACTGCTGCTGCTGAGGGCCTGGTGGTGCTAACTGCTGCTGCTGAGGGCCTGGTGGTGGTCCTAACTGCTGCTGCTGAGGGCCTGGTGGTGATGCTAACTGCTGCTGCTGAGGGCCTGGTGGTGGTGCTAACTGCTGCTGCTGGGGGCCTGGTGGTGCTGGCTGCTGCTGCTGGGGGCCTGGTGGTGCTAGCTGCTGCTGCTGGGGGCCTGGTGGTGCTGGCTTCTGCTGCTGGGGGCCTGGTGGTGCTGGCTGCTACTGCTGGGGGCCTGGTGGTGCTGGCTTCTGCTGCTGGGGGCCTGGTGGTGCTGGGGGCCTGGTGGTGCTAACTGCTGCTGCTGAGGGCCTGGTGGTGGTCCTAACTGCTGCTGCTGAGGGCCTGGTGGTGCTAACTGCTGCTGAGGGCCTGGTGGTGGTCCTAACTGCTGCTGCTGGGGGCCTGGTGGTGATGCTAACTGCTGCTGCTGAGGGCCTGGTGGTGGTGCTAACTGCTGCTGCTGGGGGCCTGGTGGTGCTAGCTGCTGCTGCTGGGGGCCTGGTGGTGCTAGCTGCTGCTGCTGGGGGCCTGGTGGTGCTGGCTTCTGCTGCTGGGGGCCTGGTGGTGCTGGCTGCTACTGCTGGGGGCCTGGTGGTGCTGGCTTCTGCTGCTGGGGGCCTGGTGGTGCTGGGGGCCTGGTGGTGCTGGCTGCTACTGCTGAGGGCCTGATGGTGCTAACTGCTGCTGCTGGGGGGCTGGTGGTGCTGGCTGCTGCTCTGCTGCTGGGGGGCTGGTGGTGCTGGCTGCTGCTCTGCTGCTGAGGGCCTGGTAGTGCTGGCTGCTGCTCTGCTGCTGGGGGCCTGGTGGTGCTGGCTGCTGCTCTGCTGCTGGGGGCCTGGTAGTGCTGGCTGCTGCTCTGCTGCTGGGGGCCTGGTGGTGCTGGCTGCTGCTCTGCTGCTGGGGGGCTGGTGGTGCTGGCTGCTGCTCTGCTGCTGAGGGCCTGATGGTGCTAACTGCTGCTGCTGGGGGCTGGTGGTGCTGGCTGCTGCTCTGCTGCTGGGGGCCTGGTAGTGCTGGCTGCTGCTCTGCTGTTGGGGGCCTGGTGGTGCTAACTGCTGCTGCTGGGGGCCTGGTGGTGCTGGCTTCTGCTGCTGGGGGCCTGGTGGTGCTAACTACTGCTAACTGCTGCTGCTGGGGGCCTGGTGGTGCTGGCTGCTGCTGCTGGGGGCCTGGTGGTGCTAGCTGCTGCTGCTGGGGGCCTGGTGGTGCTGGCTTCTGCTGCTGGGGGCCTGGTGGTGCTGGCTGCTACTGCTGGGGGCCTGGTGGTGCTGGCTTCTGCTGCTGGGGGCCTGGTGGTGCTGGGGGCCTGGTGGTGCTAACTGCTGCTGCTGAGGGCCTGGTGGTGGTCCTAACTGCTGCTGCTGAGGGCCTGGTGGTGCTAACTGCTGCTGAGGGCCTGGTGGTGGTCCTAACTGCTGCTGCTGGGGGCCTGGTGGTGATGCTAACTGCTGCTGCTGAGGGCCTGGTGGTGGTGCTAACTGCTGCTGCTGGGGGCCTGGTGGTGCTAGCTGCTGCTGCTGGGGGCCTGGTGGTGCTAGCTGCTGCTGCTGGGGGCCTGGTGGTGCTGGCTTCTGCTGCTGGGGGCCTGGTGGTGCTGGCTGCTACTGCTGGGGGCCTGGTGGTGCTGGCTTCTGCTGCTGGGGGCCTGGTGGTGCTGGGGGCCTGGTGGTGCTGGCTGCTACTGCTGAGGGCCTGATGGTGCTAACTGCTGCTGCTGGGGGGCTGGTGGTGCTGGCTGCTGCTCTGCTGCTGGGGGGCTGGTGGTGCTGGCTGCTGCTCTGCTGCTGAGGGCCTGGTAGTGCTGGCTGCTGCTCTGCTGCTGGGGGCCTGGTGGTGCTGGCTGCTGCTCTGCTGCTGGGGGCCTGGTAGTGCTGGCTGCTGCTCTGCTGCTGGGGGCCTGGTGGTGCTGGCTGCTGCTCTGCTGCTGGGGGGCTGGTGGTGCTGGCTGCTGCTCTGCTGCTGAGGGCCTGATGGTGCTAACTGCTGCTGCTGGGGGCTGGTGGTGCTGGCTGCTGCTCTGCTGCTGGGGGCCTGGTAGTGCTGGCTGCTGCTCTGCTGTTGGGGGCCTGGTGGTGCTAACTGCTGCTGCTGGGGGCCTGGTGGTGCTGGCTTCTGCTGCTGGGGGCCTGGTGGTGCTAACTACTGCTAACTGCTGCTGCTGGGGGCCTGGTGGTGCTGGCTGCTGCTGCTGGGGGCCTGGTGGTGCTAGCTGCTGCTGCTGGGGGCCTGGTGGTGCTGGCTTCTGCTGCTGGGGGCCTGGTGGTGCTGGCTGCTACTGCTGGGGGCCTGGTGGTGCTGGCTTCTGCTGCTGGGGGCCTGGTGGTGCTGGGGGCCTGGTGGTGCTAACTGCTGCTGCTGAGGGCCTGGTGGTGGTCCTAACTGCTGCTGCTGAGGGCCTGGTGGTGCTAACTGCTGCTGCTGAGGGCCTGGTGGTGGTGGTAAAAAATGGGAGTAAAAAAAGGGAGTTTATGTGTGGGGTTACATTATCCTCTATTGGCAACATTGGTGTATTGCTGCTACTGTACACAGTTTTAACCTTGTAGATCGGCTATTGTCAAAACATTTACATACATATTGAAACATTTAGAAAAATGTGAATTATTTTTGAAGATTTCGATTTTTTTACACAAATTACTTGTGGGGGTCCCTGGCACGAAATATTTTCAGATGGGGGTCCTCAACTAAATACATTTGGCTCAATGTGGGGGTCCTTGACATGAAAATGTTTGAGAACCACTTTTTCAATGGGCCTGAAAATGTAAATCCAACCTGAGCAGATCCATACTCACCCCGGGTGTAGTGGTACTTTTAAAAGTGGGGGAGCTTATCTATTAATAAGTTTACTGCATTTTTCCCTCTAAACCAAATCTCGTCACCAAATATAGCCCCTACTAAGCACAAATCAATTGTAATGATCTCAGAACTGTCTTTCTTTAGCTTGAAGAGTTTTTTCCTGGTTGTGTAATGAAATGAATATGACACATATTTTACTGTATGGTTTGTTTTACTTTATTTTTCTGGTGTAGCTACTTATTTTTTTACTGTTAACTTAACTTTAATGACTACTTTAACTGTTCAACTAACGACTGAAATAACTTTCTCTCCACAGCTCAACAAGATGTGATATACATTCCACCACAAGGAGTCCTTCAGCTGCTTCCAGATACCAGCTCTGTTACTGAACCCATCACTGGCATCCTGTGGAAACATGGACCCAATAAAGCAGCAGAATGGGATCAGGGTTTTGGTCCTGATGTAGATTACTACGGGACATTTAGAGACCGCACAGACCTGCATAAAGAAACTGGACAGTTGGTCGTCAACAAAATGACCACAGAAGACTGTGGAGAATATTCTGTTGAGATCAACGGTCGACTGATGAACAAGACTTACACGGTTAAAGAGATGAGTAAGTATGAATTATGAGAGAGAGAGAGAGAGAGAGAGAGAGAGAGAGAGAGAGAGAGAGAGAGAGAGAGAGAGAGAGAGAGAGAGAGAGAGACATACATACTGGAGCGAAACGGATAATGTTTAATACCTGTTGTCATTGCAGTGTTACTATTGGTTTAACCATACCGGTAAACACAGTGAATCAAGTGAAGTGCGTGCAAATCATAAAAAAAAACGTTTTTCTCCTAAGGACCTCCATCCAAAGACACACCCACGGGAGCCATTGTTGGAGGCGTTATCGTTGCTCTCATCCTTGCAGTTGGTCTGGTGCTGGGGGTGATATTTCGTGGTAAGTTTCTCTTCAGATTTTAAGTTACACATAACATACAACATGTTTACTAAGTTACTGCTCAGCAGCGTCATGTTTTAATCTTTAGTAGGTCAAACATTGTACTGGCCCAAACATCTAGAGTTGGGGCCGCTACGCTGTCCTCACACCTACGTCACACCGCCCATCCGACCAATATGTAGTGTTGGGGTCTTTGTCAGAGACCCGTTGTACCCGTCTGTCCCTTTTATGCCCATATATGGAGATCCCTGATGTCATCAGTATATGCCCATATATGGGCATATCGGTTGGATCAGCGGTTCTGGACAACTGGATATCCCAACTACTCGACTTGTTGATGCGCGCACCCGCGTTTGAAGTCGGTCTGTCCCATATCTGCACATGACCATATATGGGCATAGCGGTCAGATCTGTGGCGTATTGAGTTTGTTTATGGTTATGTCTGAGGTCTGAGTCATAATGACGTGGCTGTGGTCCGCCCACCCACCCGACGACCATCCCATTAGCCAAGTTTAATAGGGCGTTTAATAGTGTAATAAACCTTGTCTCAGGTATGAGAAATGTAAAGAGCCCGCCCACAGAATATTTCTACTGTAAGCATTAATAACGGAGGCAGAACTTCCAATGGACATAAACAGGATACTTTATTTAACTATACTAAAGCAGAAACAATAAAAGACAATAGGTAACCATAGGCAAATCTACAATACATTAAATGATCCAATATAAACTACAGTCCTAATTAAAACAGCTCGAGCATAAATTCATGAACACATAGACATAATCATACAATTGTACTAAACTCTAAAACTACTACTTAACTTTCCAAGGATAGGAGACCCCCAACGGGTCTAGGCTTTGGCGCTGGTTCAGCAGACTTTGATTGACAGTTTTGTGTGAGTTGCGTCTGCCCGTCCAACGCCGTGAGCAGCCTCCGTTGGCTTTAGGAGACCACTCGCACAACTGGAGAGCGGGATGAAGCACTCCTATTTCGTCCCCGCTATACTAATATCTCGCCCTGCCTAGCGCAGCAACCTGTCCCTCGCCCTCCTATCTATCTTCACTGCCGGCAGCCCTAAACGGCATGCGAGCAGCAGCCACCCCCCGCAGTGAGTGCAGGACAGAAGCTCAGCTGGCTTCACCCTTAAACTTGAACAAGCTCCGCTCTCCAGACACAACTTGTCTCTTCTGAGTTCACACTTTTATAGTCCCCCGTCACCCTCAACACAATCATGTCCAGCCGTGATTGATCAGCGTCTGTCAGTCACCATCAGGTGCGTGCCATCAGCCTGTGATTGACACGCGTCATTGTCAACGTCACTCATAGTGCAGGTTCACTACAATAGTTTAATCTTTTTGCAGATTATCAAAGTACAGAATGTAAGCTTTCAAATGGTGTGATACTAATGACTGCTGGCCATTGGAGTTTTGAAGTAATTCACACATTAACTTAACAATAAAGTGGTTAGCGTGTGTATATACGCGTGCATGTGTGCGTGCCGTGCGTGTGGGAATAATTATCTTACGCCCTTCAGGCTTTCCACACAGAGAAAAGAAAACACTAGTCGGTCTGCCGCTCTGAGGAGTAATCCTTTCTGCTGAGCAGATAAGTGCAGTTTTCGCTGTGCAAAACGTTACTGAAAGTTTGTTGCTAATGCTTTCTCCACACCATGCTACACATGTAAACACAAGACACATGCTTGTGAAGATGGGCAGAGATACGAAACTGGAACACAATGGTAGCCTATGGAATGCGATCATGCTAATTCCCCCTTTCACACAATTCATGTAAATACAGCTCTAACTAAAAATAAATACTCCCTTTTTTAGACTCAAATTAAATGCATTTGCAGACCTGTTATGTGAAGATTGTACAACAATTGAACTCTGTTAATATTGAAAAAAATATGTTTTACAACTTTTCTGTCCCTTTCTGCTGGACGCATAGGCATACGTGTCCAAATAAGCCAAAAGCCAGGGATGAGCTGCAGGGGGGGCTCACAGGGGGCGGGGGCCCTGTAGCTCTGGAGTTGCACGCACGCGCGCCACACATGACGCACGCGTGCTCCACAGGCACGCGCTGTCAGCGGCACACATGACGCACGCGTGCTCCACAGGCACGCGCTGTCAGCAGCGTCCTCAACACCTAAAACAATAGCCTCTACCTGGCTGCTTTGCATAACATTAGGCTACTCGAGAAAAGCCATAGACTTGAATTGAATGTTCCTCTCACAATGAGAGACAGTCTCTGCACTGCAGAGTGTGAAAGGGTTAAACGCTTAGCAGAGGACCCAAGAACAAGAGCTGTAGTCTAACAGACACTCACGAGGTTATCCCTGTCCGTTGTTGGTTCTTATGACTGTTCATATGATTGTTTTAAAACCACTGTTTTGAAAGTAATGTAGGCCTAAGTCTTAAAAAAAAGTTATTCAAGTAAAGACAAGTTGTCTGATTATTTTAAGTACTTATGTGTGGGTGAGTCTATGTTAAGGGCTTTTATAAAAAACTAAAAAGAAAATAATGAATGAATTGAAAAAACAAAAACGAAAAACAAATTAACAATGCAACTAAATAATAAGAAACATAATTATATTAAAAATCACATGTTGAATAGTATGAATACAGTATTTCAACTAGCACTGAGCTGATCGGCTATGTGCACATGCGTGCGCGTGCACGTGACGTCATAAAATAGAGCCCCACTAGCTCAAAAATCCACAGCACATCACTGCCAACAGCTGAAACCTCATATCACTGTTATGTTATGTTATGTTATGTTATGTTATGTTATGTTATGTTATGTTATGTTATGTTATGTTATGTTATGTTATCACTGTATTTGAAATTCTCAGATCGTTTAAAGAAGTTGTTTACTTCACGTCCAGGGTTTGAGCCTGTGGATGATCTTGAAGGTGAGTGAGTTTAAGAACTTTATTTGAGCAGTTTGTGATGTGAATCTAGAATTGAATCAGCAACTCCTTTATACTCAGGTATGAGCATAACAACCATAACACATGATATGTGTGTGTTCATAATAATCCTTCAATCATCTATTGTTCCTGCTGACTGTGACGACTGGCAGAGAGTTGTTATAAAGTGACAATACTTGGTGTTGTTATTATTCACAGTGTTGTATATTTCAACAAAGCAGAGATGTCTCACAGGCCTTTACATATTTATCCTCATCCATGTTGGGAAAATGATTATTGATTATTATACAACAGGTAGTTCCGACCAAGCAATCTGATTGGTTGAAATAGCTTTCTAGCCGTGCTTCAAACCAGCATCATAGCACGGGCCTAATCACATTAATAAATCACTCCGCACTGCAGTCCGCACCTGATTAGACCATATATGGCACAACTGTGCTGTGACGTCACGCTGTCCCACGGTAGGAAAACAAACAGCACGGCGAAAATAGCCGATCTACAGGTTCACAACGCGTCGCCAGGTATCGCACGGCGAAAATAGCCGATCTACAAGTTCACAACGCGTCGCCATCGCGACGCGTTGTCAGCTTGTAGATCAGTTATTTTGGCCACGTGACACGGTCGTACGACGGAGCATATAGCCTACTGGAATTCATTCCACTGCGCAAGCATTGATAGCTCAGCTGTGTTGATTAGACGGTGCCTCAGGCTCATAGCGCTGCTACAGGGACTATTTAATGTCTCAGTGAAAAACTCTTCTCTTTACAGGGAAACGGATAATAGCGAAACATTTTTATTATGAATTGCTCCACAATATGAATACATTTGGATGTGTTTTGTTGGTAACTGTATAATCGCAATATTACACTCGAGGGTGTGCTTTACCTTACATTATTGGCACTTCTGTGATGCTCGCGGAACTCGGCTTCGCCTCGTTCCTGACCGCATCACAGGCGTGCCAATAATGACGGTAAAGCACACCTTCTCGTGTAATATTGCTTAATTATGTCAATGCACTTGAATGCACTCAATAAGAAATAAGACATATCATTAATCTTATAATAATGTACTTTATTCACATCCTGGGTGGACTGATTCGTGTGTGTGTGTGTGTGTGTGTGTGTGTGTGTGTGTGTGTGTGTGTGTGTGTGTGTGTGTGTGTGTGTGTGTGTGTGTGTGTGTGTGTGTGTTTCACAGTGATTAACTGTGATATCATAATACTGGTGATTAATCACAAAACATCAGGAAGCCATAATCTATAACTATTGTTTAACCATATCCTAGCATTCCTATTTCGGCCACACTTGTTTTTGAAATTTGTTGTATGATGAATTAGCCTATATTTGCCTATATTATTATTTGGCAGTAACTCATGAGTAGGGCAGTGATGTATGCGCCATTGCGGTTGGTAGAGTCGTGGTATGGGAAGGGTGCGTCCTCTGGTCCGAGCCTTACGTTGAAGTTCCTACGTTAGGGTGTGTGATTCATAAATCAATTTTTGTCTGTGAATGTTTGCGGGAGGGACGCTCTTTCTCACGTCTACTCGGAGGCATGACTTATGGGACCAAAGCTTGCGTATGTGTCATTAGAATACCTTATTCTTCATACAAAATCAATTACAATGGTGCCAAACCGCAAATAAATGTCAACACATATAAAAAAGAAAGAAAACATATGTCAAATGATCTTTTTATGCATATTCTAGACATGATGCAAAATTGCAAATTCAACAGATTTACATTTTTTTTTCAGTTGACGCATTTAGAGCTGAATTATTAGGCGTGTATGCCGTTTTTGCAAGTGTGGCCACAGTTTCACCTATTGGACTTTCATGCCAACTCCATATGTCACAATATTAATTTATAATGTTGACCACATCACATGAACACCGTCTTACCTTGATGACGATACAGTATAGATGAAATCAAGCTGCCTGTGTCCATTACTCCATTTCCATTTCCGATGTAGGATTCGGACAGTGGAGGATACAGTGGCCCTCATTTATCAACGGAGCGTATAAACCGGCTTATATTTTTCCATATATTCGGCCGTACACCAACGTCGAAGTCACATTTATCAACGAATCCTACACAGCCAATCCTAGCGTACATTGGGTCGGAGCCTTGATAAATGTCACGGCTGAAATCGAGCGTCATTTAAATAACACGCCCTTAAATATTCTCGAAACGCCCTGATTTTACGACATGGAGAACCAGAATATGACCAAATAAAGCATGGGAAGCCAAAATAGTTTCGCCGGCTCGCCTCGCTACCTGTCAAGTCACACACGCACACGCACACGCCTCTCTCTCTCTCTCACACACACATACACACACACGCCCAACTGTGTCTTTCATGTAATCCGTAGCGGTACAATCTTTGTCACGTAGGCTTGTAGCCTACATGAATGACATATTATGATACCAATCACATCGCCATGAATGGGGTTTGTATATTAATTTATTTAACCCATACCGAGCAGTGCACAAGCAGTCATGTAGGATATTCCCTGTGAGACTCGGACGGGCGGCAGTGATCCCGTGCTGCCACGTTAATTCGATCGTCCGGTTTATATCCTTAACCCAGCCAGGTTGTGTAGCCTACATAACTCTCTGACATAACTCCATAACATAGGACAAGCTACTGTAAGTTTGTAGACCTCACTGTCCATGAAAAGATGGTCGGGGCTCCCGAAAATGCTCTCGCAGAAGCGCTCGTATATTTTGAAAATAAGCTCACAACGCGTCGGGATGGGACCTGTTGTGAGCTTGTAGATCTGCTATTTTCAAATAGCCAATGCAGCCAGATCTGCAAGCTTAACCGAATGACTGTTAAAGCAGTTTATTTAAATTACTTTATAAAATGTTATATTTTCACAGGGATTATTTATTAGTGTAGATATACATTTAGGAGTGGATTATGTGTCCAGATGCCTGTCAGACAGTCAGACAATGCTGCTCCGCAGGTCTAGAATGTAATAAACGGGCGCAGCCAAAGTCAACAACTGCTATCGACCAGACGTGAGATCTCAGCGTACGATAGGATGAAGCCAACGTCAGGATATATTGATAAATGCCGAAAGTTGCGATGATCTCGCCGTACGCCCATTATTTGGTCTGCGCCGCGTTGATAAATGAGGGCCAGTATGTTGATCCAAAGGACAGATTCCTCTCAGTAATCGATAAAGCTCTGATAAACATTATCGGATATTGGCAGATTACATTTGTTTTACCTTGGCAAGGTGAGTTACTGATTGTTCAGTAGAAAGGGCTTATATAATATCCATTCCATGTTTTATGTCGTGAGGTTTAACTTTGTAAACTAACAAAGCTAACGAGCTGGCTATTACTTTATTAACTGTCGCTTGCGCTGATCTACAAGTTGTCATGCGGTGTGTCGAGCTGCGTTGTGAGCTTCATGTGAACGTGCCTGTGACTGTCAGACAAAAATGAGGACAGTGATACACACATATCAGAGATTTACGTGCATTTGGTGAATCACACGTCTGTTTTTGCTTAGAGAAAATATACCCTCCTTTAGTCACTTTATTTACGACCAGCTTAGTGAATCGGCTTTGACTGTTGTTACTGGGTTGCCTGAGAACTCTGCGATAAGGATCCTATCGGTGTGATGGTAAACCCGATAGAGAGCCTTACGCGCCAGAGAACCCAGCATTAGCCCTACGGCCCATGTTGCAGACTGGGCCTCATTTCGCCACGCAGATGCAGTGATGAACGTGCATCTCTCCACTCTGCGGTACACGATCCGGTCATCATTGTGCACTCTTCTGTGTTCCTGGATTCCCAGGATCTCCATTCCCCTTTCCTCTGCACAGTGTGCTAGTTCTACCAATCTAGCTTTTTCTCTCACTGTTCATGAGATGGCCACTACTACTACTACTACTTAAGAGAAGACCACATGGCATGCATGAGATTAGGAAATCAGATATATTGATCGCTTATATCAATACATTTTGTACTGAGACTTTCTACTCATTTGAGCGCCTGCTGCTCTTTCCAACTGCAGATACACTTGCTGCAGATAACTGTACATTATCCTGCTAAACACAAATGCAATTAATTTGATATCAGGAGAGTTACTGCCAGGTCAGGTTTCTCATACAAGTCTGTTGTCTTTTCTAACTCAACAATAGTTGTAACGTTAGACCAGCATGAGGCTACAGACGCTGACCCACCAATGTCAATTCCGAGTTCAACGTCAACAAGTACAGGACACCCTAAAGCTGAAGGTGAGCTGACAATATGAATAGATGTGCTATGAGCTTTCACACTCTTTACCTGTAGTCTGTAGTGCTTCACATACTGTGTTAAAACAGGGTCAGGTACATCATAATAAAACAGATCTAATTTTTCTTTTGTTATGTACCCACTTGACTCAACCTACACTTGTTCTTCTGTTTGGATATACTGTATCCCCATTCCAATTGTTAGAAGAACACCAGACATGAATACATTTTGTACTGAGACTTTCTACTCATTTGAGTGCCTGCTGCTATCAGGAGAGTTACTGCCAGGTCAGGTTTCTCATACAAGTCTGTTGTTTTTTCTAACTCAACAATAGTTGTAACGTTAGACCAGCATGAAGCTACAGACGCTGACCCACCAATGTCAAATCCAAGTTCAACGTCAACAAGTACAGGACACCCTAAAGCTGAAGGTGAGCTGACAATATGAATAGATGTGTCGCACATAGTTTTCACTCTTTACCTGTAGTCTGTAGTGCTTCACATACATCATAATAAAACAGATCTAACATTCCATTAACAAGATCACTTTACATCTTATACTGGAAGGCTTGTTGGCTATTCCAATGATTGATGAGCCCATTTGAATTCCCCCAAAACAGAGATAGGTGTATACGAACACTTGCTAATATTCCATTAACAGAGGGATGAAAAGTCTTCACATGTTATAATGTAGAATGTTTAGAAACGTGTTTAAATGTGTTTAGCACAGAGTATCACCAAGAACTACATTTACATTTTATCTTCAGATAAACACTTTGTCGATAAACACCGGTGTGACCTGATTGGGGGAGTGGTCGTGGTCATACCCATCCTGGATCTGCTCCTTCAGGAGGAGGTTATCAAGAAGGAGGGCTACGATAATGTGATGGTCAAGCCCACCTCTCAGGCTCAGATGAGGGAACTCTACAACCTCTTGAACTCCAGAAAAGCCAAAGACATTTTCTACAAAGGTCTTGAAACAAATGAGAAGGGTCTTCTTGATGAGCTGTAAGTGATACTCATTTATATTACATAATCTTTAGGCCTAATTGTATTAGTACACAAGAATGTTTTAACTCACAGGTAACACTCCTGAGGTGGTGCTTTCTGTGTCCTCATAGTTAGGGAATTTTAGCAAAATATTTGGACCATCTGTGAAAAAATGTACTACCAATAGCTTTCTTCACCAATGTGTTCTTATAGGTGTCTAGAATCACCTCTGAATTTATTTAAACCCAAATCCTCGTGGAAAATCCTGGAGAGCCAATCAAAGTTAAGGAGCCCAGAGGGCTTGGGTGAAAAATATGAAAAGAAATAAAAGTCTTGTGAGGTGTCTAACTAGGGGTTTTCAGGGGTGCTGAAACCATTCCAACCATTATTTTTGAGTAAAAATGTCTCCCTGGCCATCTAATATTGGTATATTGGTTATTGTTAGTGTATAATCAGTGTATAATCAATGGTAGGGGATTGGGGTGTTGTTGAATTGATTCTATTCTGAAAAATAAAATAAGAAAATATTGCTAAACACTTGATAAGAGTGTACACCTACTGTGCACATGCTCAGTGGGATACACTGTCTGCATGTGGGGAAGGAGCGGGAGTGTTGCATCCTGGCAAATATGTCTGGACGATTTTAAGGTACGGTAGTTTATCTACTTTTTGGCATTTATTTTCCTCTGCTGGCAAAACTTTTGATTACTGTGAATTTAGATGTCAATTTTCTCTAGCCTATTGCTTACATTGAACAATCATTAGTTAAACAATCATGACACTTGTCTTTTAGTAGACAACATGGAAGAGGATTCTCTTGTGGCTTAAGGTGCTTCATCTGTGGTGGTCCTGAGACTGAGATTCAAAAGCTCTCAAAAGTCACCCAAAAAGGCTATGCACAGATGTTGTCTTATTCTGAGAGTGTGGATGATGCAGCATTAATCAGAAGACTACATGAGGACTGGAAAAACTGAGATGACCCCAAACTAAGATACCATTTGGAATGCAAAACCGAGCTATACAGTCGTGCAAGAGGTATATCCACTGGAAATCGTACGTTTTTTTCAATGTGATGAAAGTTGCCACTTGCAGATTTCAATCCTATTCTATGTTGTGAGTGACATCATAATGTAATAAAAACTTTAAACATAATCTATTCTTTAGAGCAAGATGAGCAAGACCAACGGCCAGACAGGAAGAAAAGACACAGGGCATTGTCTGGGTCAAGTAGTTCAAGTGCTAGCTGGCACACTTGATCTACCATAATACTTGCATCCTTTGCAATGAAGGTATCAATGCTGGCACATTGAAAAGAAACCCTGTATGTAAGATTCAAATGAATTTTGATAATTGTTTTTCTTGCTCCTCATTGGAGGCTTCCACTCAAAGTAGAATAATTTAATCATGCACATACTGTATGTGGCTACCTTTTATCCAGACAGAGCTCGGCAGTTGTATCGTGCACCTGATAATGTCTACCAGGACCAACTGAAAAGGAGTTTGATGCAGAAAGCAAAGCGACGAGGTGATGACTGGGGACGTGAAGTCGCTGGTCGCCTGTCTGGTATTATAGATTTGGTGGCAGAAGAGGCAGTATATCATATTCGATGAAGAAGAGACTTTGAGAACCCTGTTACAAAGTCTAAGGTAACATTATATGGATACGCAATACAGCTGTACAATACAACTCACATTTCTTATCCTTTATTAGTCCCCCTCATTCCTGGACCCATATCAATCTTGCAGAATAAATTATTTTGAAATCAAAAGTTTCACTATTAAGAATTATATTTCTTCCCTCAGGATAAGAAATGTGAGTTGTATTGTACAGCTGTATTGTGTATCCATATAATGTTACCTCAGACTTTGTAACAGGGTTCTCAAAGTCTCTTCTGCATCGAATATGATATACTGCCTCTTCTGCCACCAGGCGACCAGCAACTTCACGTCCCCAGTCATCACCTCGTCGCTTTGCTCTCTGCATCAAACTCCTTTCAGTTGGTCCTGGTAGACATTATCAGGTGCACGATACAACTGCCGAGATCTGTCTGGATAAAAGGTAGCCACATACAGTATGTGCATGATTACATTATTCTACTTTGAGTGGAAGCCTACAATGAGGAGCAAGAAAAACAATTATCAAAATTCATTTGAATCTTACATACAAAAGACTTACCAGGGTTTCTTTTCAATGTGCCAGCATTGATACCTTCATTGCAAAGGATGCAAGTATTATGGTAGATCAAGTGTGCCAGCTAGCACTTGAACTACTTGACCCAGACAATGCCCTATGTCTTTTCTTCCTGTCTGGCCGTTGGTCTTGCTCATCTTGCTCTAAAGAATAGATTATGTTTAAAGTTTTTATTACATTATGATGTCACTCACAACATAGAATAGGATTGAAATCTGCAAGTGGCAACTTTCATCACATTGAAAAAAACGTACGATTTCCAGTGGATATACCTCTTGCACGACTGTATAGCTCGGTTTTGCATTCCAAATGGTATCTTAGTTTGGGTTCATCTCAGTTTTTCCAGTCCTCATGTAGTCTTCTGATTAATGCTGCATCATCCACACTCTCAGAATAAGACAACATCTGTGCATAGCCTTTTTGGGTGACTTTTGAGAGCTTTTGAATCTCAGTCTCAGGACCACCACAGATGAAGCACCTTAAGCCACAAGAGAATCCTCTTCCATGTTGTCTACTAAAAGACAAGTGTCATGATTGTTTAACTAATGATTGTTCAATGTAAGCAATAGGCTAGAGAAAATTGACATCTAAATTCACAGTAATCAAAAGTTTTGCCAGCAGAGGAAAATAAATGCCAAAAAGTAGATAAACTACCGTACCTTAAAATCGTCCAGACATGCAACACTCCCGCTCCTTCCCCACATGCAGACAGTGTATCCCACTGAGCATGTGGGATACACTTGATAAGGTGTACACTCTTATCAAGTGTTTAGCAATAT
The DNA here is from genome assembly GCF_963280865.1 of Gymnoscopelus braueri. NCBI lineage: Eukaryota > Metazoa > Chordata > Actinopteri > Myctophiformes > Myctophidae > Gymnoscopelus > Gymnoscopelus braueri. The sequence continues at coordinate 47,423 of NW_027660440.1, read as the reverse complement.
TTTCTTATTTTATTTTTCAGAATAGAATCAATTCAACAACACCCCAATCCCCTACCATTGATTATACACTGATTATACACTAACAATAACCAATATACCAATATTAGATGACCAGGGAGACATTTTTACTCAAAAATAATGGTTGGAATGGATTCAGCACCCCTGAAAACCCCTATTTAGACACCTCACAAGACTTTTATTTCTTTTCATATTTTTCACCCAAGCCCTCTGGGCTCCTTAACTTTGATTGGCTCTCCAGGATTTTCCACGAGGATTTGGGTTTAAATAAATTCAGAGGTGATTCTAGACACCTATAAGAACACATTGGTGAAGAAAGCTATTGGTAGTACATTTTTTCACAGATGGTCCAAATATTTTGCTAAAATTCCCTAACTATCAGGATAATGTAGGCCAGTGCTTGGCCTCAGTATTTTCTTTAGTAAATTCACCAACTTGGTGAAGGAACATCCTTGTCTTTATAAATAAAAGACAGCCACTTGCCACAGCCAGCTTTGTCAACTGGTAAACAATTAAAGGACCAAACACATATAGAGACAAACAATGCCTCCCAAAATCAGTGTGTGAATGGGGCGTCACAGTTAGACATGTGTGTTTGCGTTAGCCACGCCCACAGCTGTTGTTGTATGATAATAAGGGGAGGGGGGTATGTTTTTAGCACGTTGTAAAAGCGGTGTATTTCAATTGGGCCTTTTGACACAAAAGGTGTATGTGTTTACATAAGGTGGCCTCCTGGTGGCGCTATAAAAGGCAGATGTGAAAAATGGAGGGAAAAGGTTTGTCCTTGGCCTCTACGGAGTGCGCATACAAAGTTTTACACAGATCGTTGCAGTTATAGGTAAAAACACAAATTGGCCTGTTATAGTGCCACCATTAGGCTGATTTGAAAATGTTCAAGTGGCATTTCTTTCTCGGCCTATTGGGAAGGTGCGTACACCATTTCATGGAAATCTTACGCTGTGTTCATGATTTGAGGCATTTTGTTAAAAACTGAGAAGTCCTGCAAACTTTGGAAGCCAATCTTTACCAATCAGGAAGGAATATGAGAAATCTGAAAGACAGGTTTTGTTTCATGACTATAGAGATACTGTGCACTGATTTGCGTGATGTTTGGACAAAATCTGTAGGAGTAATGTTTAAAAATTGGCCTCCTGGTGGCGCTATAACAGGCCCATGTGAAACATTTGGGGCAGAGGTTCTGCTCTGGCATCCAGGGAGTGTGTGTGCACAGTTTGGCTGCGATCCAGCCAACGGTGCCGGAGATTAGCTGTTAAGACGGAACCACACACACACACACACACACACACACACACACACACACACACACACACACACACACACACACACACACACACACACACACACACACACACACATGCACACGGACGGACGACAAGGTGCAAAACATAGTCTCGGCCATGCCTTTTGGCCTGGCGGAGACAAATATATAATAGTATATAATTCCATTCAAAATTTCGTGCCAAATTAAACTACGCATTACGCTGCAGCACATTGTGAACTTGTAGATCTGTTCTTTTTGTCATGTACGGTATACATTAGGCTGCAATCACACAGCCCGTTTGGCGAAAAACTACAATATGTAGTTTATTAGACATGGGAACCCTGTGGGAACCCTGTCTAATCACCTGATTCGAATGCCATGTATTTTCACTTAGCTATTGAGGTTACTGACAATGTTTGGTCCTATAATGTAATGTAGCATGGTAGAGTTATTGTATACATTATAGTTATTAAAGAAGAAAAAAAATACATTTCACAGCAGAAACACTCATCCACAACCCAAAGAAGCAGCTGCATCTGTCTCAGGTGAAGGTGAGTGCTGTTTAAAGTTGATCAACTTAAAATTGAGACATTTCATCTTAGTTCTCATAACGATAATGAATGTATTTGTATTGAACTTTTTGTAAACAGAGTGGGGCACAAAACATTCCAACCATGTTTAATATTGTGCACCTTGTTTCTGCTTGCTAATTAGCTTACATGAAGCATTGAGAGCTGATATAATATTGTCAAACATGGCACATAATATGTAGTTCAGTGCCATGAAAGAGTCTAGCTGTCTATAAGTGCGTGCGTGCGTGCGTACGTGTGAAATGACTACAATGGAGTATCAGCCCAGCTTAGAAGGTTTGGGGATAGAACAAGAGGGGGGGTGAGGGGTGGGTAGGTAGAGGAAGGCCAAAGAGGTTATGGATGCGGTGAGAGAGGACATGCCAGAAGAAGAAGAAGAAGTTTTAAGAATAGCAAGAATTAAAATATTGTTACTTCTCTCTTTGGGCGCACAGATCAGCATGTCCATTTATTAAGTGTGCCTGCCATACGGTAGCCATTGAAATGCATGTGTGCTTACACAGTGATATTTGCAAGTCATTGTGCTTGCTAGCCTAGGTGAGGTGCTTGCTTGATTAGCTAAATGTGCAGCAGCTGTTGCAAGCTTGCGGATCTACCGCAAGCTCACAGTGCACAACGCCTCGTGCTGCGAGCCAGTGAATGAGATCCTTGCTTGGTTGTCAAGGACCCCAGGGGTCAACTCCAGTATATTTGTAGCGCACACACACACACACACACACACACACACACACACACACACAAACACACTAGCGGAAATTGCCGATCTACAAGCTCACAACGCATCACGAAGCTTGTGGATTCGTTACTTTGTGGACCCTATTTTCGCCTGTGCCTTACCCATTATCCCTAAACTTCTTTGCCGTTTTTTACTATTACTATTTTTTACTATTAGTTCAAATAGCCAATCTACAAGCTCACAACGTGTCGAACTGTGACTAGTTGAACTATTTGAAAATATTTTTAAAAATAGTAAAAATGGCAAAGAAGTTTAGGGATAATGCGTAAGGCACCGGCGAAAATAGGGGGGGGGGACACATCAATCATTTTGTACTGAGACTTTCTACTCATTTGAGCGCCTGCTGCTCTTTCCAACTGCAGATAAACTGGCTGCAGATAACAGTAAATTATCCTGCTAAACACAAATGCAATTAATTTGATATCAGGAGAGTTACTGCCATATCTGTTCCTAGGGGGACAATAATTGTTGAAGCCCGCTGGCTGGGCGGGCTTCAAACAGCCATAACTCCAGTTTGCGGCATGCTACCGTCTCCAAACTTGGTGTGTGGTCCCACACACTTCCAATTTCATTAAAAATGACAATTTCCGGTTTTTCAGGTTCAACTTCCGGTTTGTCTGATTGCCTTGAAACTTAACCCACACACTCTCTGAGGGGTGTGTAGTTCAATGTTGCAACCCCTTCCGGTTTTACCAGGAAATGGTTGTCGAGACCCAAAACGCTGCCTAGCCCCCCACCCCTCGTTTATGGGTACGAGGAATCCAATAGTAGAGACTGGAACCGGAAGTGGGTCAAATTGCAATGTCCCCCCACTATAATCATGTATTTGACCATACCTCCTGATAACAAGGTTGCACAGACTTAGCGAGCTGCAGGCACACTAACATTTTCTCAGAAACGTTTCTAGTATTATATTACATTATAGTATTTCTGTCAAAACATTATTACTGTTGTTTAAGAAAAATAACCATGTCCAGTGTATATATTTATTTTGTTATTTTCTTTTTTTAAGTAAAGTATAGGCCAAATTGTTTTGGAAAACAATGTAAAAACAGTTAACAAACTAAGTACCCTAGGCTATAGATGGGTTTCCGCGCGACGTCATCACAGAGCAGAGTGCGCAATCTGCGCATGCAGGTGGTAGAACGAACCGGAAGCGCCATTCACTCTGTTGTTATTTTCGGGATTTAGATAGGCATAATGCTGCTATTTTAGGCATAATAGGCATAATGCTGCTATTATATACAAACAGATCCAACGTAATAATAATGATTCTAAGAGTGTGCTTTTCTGTGTGTGTGTGTGTGTGTGTGTGTGTGTGTGTGTGTGTGTGTGTGTGTGTGTGTGTGTGTGTGCGTGCGTGCGTGCGTGCGTGCGTGCGTGCGTGCGTGCGTGCGTGCGTGCGTGCGTGTGCGTGTGTGTGTGTGCGCGTGCACATGTGCGAGCGTGTGTTCACTGTGATTAATTGTGATAACATAATGCTAGTGATGATTCACATAGCATCAGGAAGCCCTAATCTTCAACTATTGTTTAACCATATCCTGGCATTCCTGTTTTGGCCACATTTTCCAAATTATGTATACATTTTCTTATAAATATATTTGGTAATATAGGTATATATAAGTGGTTAATCATAGTCAATAATTTTGATAATCTGACATTAAATGGAAGACTTCCGTAGACCAACATCTACAGCAGCAGACACATGATAGAATTACCAAGACCTGTCATTGGAGGACCATATGTACCATAACATGAAGTTAACGATGTCCTCTGTTCTTTTATCATTTAGACATTCCTGCTCTTTCGTATCAACATCAACTCAAGTCTATTCTGAAGAACAAGTTTCAGTGTTTGTTGGAGTGGATCACAAAAAAAGGGGAAAAAACACTTCTGAATAAGATCTATACAGAGGTTTACATCACAGAGGGAGGGAGTGGAGAGGTCAATCAGGAACATGAGGTCAGACAGATTGAAACAGCATCCAGGAAAACAGCCGGACCAGAAACACCAATCAAATTAGAAAACATCTTTGAACCTTTACCTGGAGAATATCAACCAAGAACAGTGATGACGAAGGGAGTGGCTGGCATTGGTAAAACAGTCTTAACTCAGAAATACACTCTGGACTGGGCAGAAGACAAAGCGAACAACAATTTCGACTTTGTATTTCCTTTCACTTTCCGAGCACTGAATTTGGAGGAGGGGAAGAATTTCAGCTTGGTAGGCCTCCTTCGTCACTTTTTTGGTGGAATCGAGGAAGAAGTCATCTCCAGCTTTAAACGGTCCAAAGTTGTCTTCATCTTTGATGGATTAGATGAGTGTCGGATTCCTCTACACTTCCAGAACAATGAAATCTGGACTGATGTCACAAAGCCAACCTCAGTGGACATGTTGTTGATAAACCTCATCAAGGGAAACATGCTTCCCTCTGCTCGCATCTGGATAACGACACGACCTGCAGCAGCCACTCTGATCCCAGATGAGTATGTGGACAGGGTGACAGAGGTGAGAGGCTTCACTGACCCCCAGAAGGAGGAGTACTTCATGAAGAGAGTCAGTGACAAGAACCAGGCCAGAACAATCATCTCACACATCCAGACATCACGAAGCCTTCACATTATGTGCCACATCCCAGTCTTCTGTTGGATCACTGCTAAAGTTCTGGAAGACATGCTGAGAAGTCGAGGTCTTTGGCGCTGGCAAAGACCTTTGGCGCTGCCGAAGACCTTGACTAATATGTACATCCACTTCATGAAGGTTCTGTCCAAACAAGCAAGCAACAAGAAAAGTGTCAAATATCATTCTGATTTTGTGACAGAAATCCGTCCAGTCATTCTGTCTCTGGCAAAACTGGCTTTTGAACAGCTGGAGAAAGGCAACCTGATCTTCTATGAAGAAGACCTGACAGAGTGTGGTATTGAAAGCAGTGATGCAGCGGTACACACAGGAATGTTCACGCAGATCTTCAAAGAGGAGCATGTAATGGAAGAGGACACTGTGTTCTGCTTTGTCCATCTGAGCGTTCAGGAGTTTCTGGCTGCTCTTCATGTCTTCATCACATTCATCAACAGTGATGTCAACCTACTGTCAGAGCCACAAACAACCTCATCTAAACCTAACATGTATCACCTCTACCGGAGTGCTGTAGACAAGGCCTTAAAGAGTCCAAATGGACACTGGGACTTGTTCCTCCGTTTCCTGCTGGGTCTCTCAGTGGAGACCAATCAGAAGCTCGTACAAAGACTGTTGGGACAGACAGGAAGCAGATCACAGTCAAAATGGCAAACAGTCAAGTACATCAAGGATAAGATCGGGAACAATGACTCTACAGAGAGAAGCATCAATCTGTTCCACTGTCTGAATGAGATGAATGATGATTCTCTGGTGGAGGAGGTCCAAAGGTTCCTGAGAGTAGATCTCTCCAAACGGAAATTCTCTCCTGCTCAGTGGTCAGCTATAGCCACCATGGTGCTGTCATCAGGAAAGGATCTGGATGTGTTTGACCTGAAGAGATACCATCCTTCAGAAGAGGGTCTTCTGGGGCTGCTGCCAGTGGTCAAATTCTCCAATAGAGCTGTGTAAGTGAACTGATAACTTCATACATTTAATATACAATGCCATTGTTCTGTTATAGGAAAGAAAATACAAGCATTTAACCGTTTAAGCCCGATATTCTTTGTCATATGACAAATAGTGAAAATGGCAGATCTACAAGCTCACAGCACACTACTTTGTGTTGTGAGCTTGTAGATCTGCTGTGTGTGTGTGTGTGTGTGTGTGTGTGTGTGTGTGTGTGTGTGTGTGTGTGTGTGTGTGTGTGTGTGTGTGTGTGCGTGCGTGCGTGTGTGTGACAAATAGCGAAAATAGTTGATCTACAAGTCCACATCATGTCGCATGTTGTGAGCTTGTAGAGCGGATAATAACTCCCCTCTTCAAGTGTAGTATTGCATCCTTGCAGGTGAAAGCATAAAGATATTATGAGTCAGAGTGAATGAAAATAGAGGAAACGTTTAGTCATTTACCATAGAAAATGTGATTTTAAGTGGAATATCAGATTGTACATCTTATTTTAATGTGTGAGGTGGTGGATAGCATTCAAAAGTAGTGGAAACATAAAAAGGTTGTAGAGAAACCTATTATTCTTCACTCAGTTTGACCAGCAGCCATTAGACAGCTCAGTGTTTTCAACAGGGCTTTCCTCCCGTATGGTGTTAAATCAACGTTACCATTACAAAGTTTGTAAATTTGCATAGCAAGATTTGTGTGTGTGTGTGTGTGTGTGTGTGTGTGTGTGTGTGTGTGTGTGTGTGTGTGTGTGTGTGTGTGTGTGTGTGGGTGTGTGTGTGTGTGTGTGTGCGCGCGTGCGTGCATGCACAACACAGTTGTAAAAAACAGACAGAACTTTCACAATTTATTTTACTGACAGATAAACATGCAAAGAAATTGATGGAATGGGAATGAAAACATAATGATAAAATAATTATAAGATTGTTAAAATATAAGGTATACATTTTTGTATTTAAACATTTTAAAACTTGCATTAAAAGTTGCAATTCTGTATTATCTTTACACTAATTCTAATAAATGGATGTTTCATGTATTATGTGAACATATTGGTTTCATCATGAACAGTAATTAGAACATTACTGTTTTCCAGGCTGAGTGGCTGTAACCTTTCAGGGAGATGCTGTAAGGAGATATCAAAAGTTCTCAGCTCCAGCTCCTCTAGTTTGAAGGAAATGGACCTCAATGACAATGATCTGCAGGATTCCGGCGTAAAAGGACTCTCTGAAGGACTGGGGAGTCCACACTGTACACTGGAGACACTCAGGTCAGTATTCCTGATGCTGTTCAACAGGTGACTAATTCTGGAGTAAAGACACATGAGCTTACCTGAATTAATTTACTTTTTTGGTCTTTCTGTGTTGATGTTGGTGGTTTGGGTGTCTGTGATTCTTATGTGAAGAGGGACGGGGCATCAAGAGTACAAATGTATTCTTATTGGTCTGTCATTTCAATAGAAAATGCCAACAGGAAGAGCAAAGACAATACTTACTACTTACTACTACTTAAGTTTGAATCACTGATTCATTGAATATTGTCTCCAATAGCTCCATATTAAAACGGGGGTCCGCTCATAATTCCGACCTCCTATTATTCCGACATCCCAATAGTCCGACAAACATTAGGTTAGTGTAACGTTAGGGTTAGGGATAGGGATAGTTGCGGTTGCACTCGAAATGATTCAAACCCCACTGGGGCGGCCATAGCTGAGTGGTTAGTGAGCCCGCCTAGGGAACCAGCTACCCCTGGTTGCCCCAGGTTCGATTCCAGGCTATCCCAGCATATGCGCCGATGATATGAAATTTGTCCCTGAGCAAGACTCTTAACCCCAATTGCTCACAGGTTCTCATTGGAAACAAGACCGCAAGGACTTTCATGAACGACCTGTTAAAAGGAATTATCCTTATCCTTATCCTTACTGCAAATCTGGTTTATTGGCAAATTTCACAAATTGTCAACTGTATGAAATAAACAAATCAAACAAGAACTGTGTAAATATCTCAACACAACTAATATTATGAGTGGTTTCTCCAAATTCAACACAAAATGCCACTTTTAATGACTATTGCAGTGTCAGAATTATTCAAGTTTTTCATGTCAAGTAAATGGTAAATGGTGCATTTATATAGCGCTTTTATCCAAAGCGCTTTACATAGATTGTGCATTACATTCACACATTCACACACACATTCACACACACCGATGGCGGAGGAAACCATACAAGGCACCAACCTGCTCATCGGGAGCAATTAGGGGTTCAGCGTCTTGCTCAAGGACACTTCGACACTGACTCTGGGGGAGCCCGGGATCGAACTGGGAACCTTGCGGTTCCCATCCAGCCACCATCCGGCCACTCTACCCCTGAGCCACTGCCTGTCTAGTGTCCCAAGTGCCCCAAGTGTCTTTAATACTTCGTAGAGCACAGTTTTGCTATTATGACCTGCTGCAAACGTGATGCATAGCCAGGAACCAGCTTCTGGCAGCATTCATGTGGCATTTTAGCTCATTCCTCATGTATAGTTGCCTCCAGCTCACTAAAATCCTTGGGTTTGTGTTCTGCAACCCCCAGTCACACCATTTTACCTTTATATGGACCAAGACCCATCAGACAAACTGATCCAGAATCAGCCCTTAGCTTCACGTAGAGGTCTGTTTTTTATGATATAAGATCCAGACAAGCAACGGAATGGTATTGAAACTAGAGGTTCTAGTGGCCTGGCCCGCATATCGATTAACATTTCAATGCCAGTTACACCTGTGTGTGTGTGTATAATTCCTTTTTCCTTTTAACAGGACGTTCATGAAAGTCCTTGCGGGCTTGCTTCCAATGAGGGCCTGTGAGCAATTAGGGGTTAAGAGTCTTGCTCAGGGACAAATTTCATTTCATCGACACATATGCTGGCGTGGCCTGGAATCGTACCTGGGGCAACCAGGGCCTCTGGCTCCCTAGGCGGGCTCACTAACCACTCAGCTATGGCCGCCCCTTATGTGTGTGGACAAATAGCGAAAAGTCCACATCATGTCGCATGTTGTGAGCTTGTAGAGCGGATAATAACTCCCCTCTTCAAGTGTAGTATTGCATCCTTGCAGGTGAAAGCATAAAGATATTATGAGTCAGAGTGAATGAAAATAGAGGAAACGTTTAGTCATTGACCATAGAAAATGTGATTTTAAGTGGAATATCAGATTGTACATCTTATTTGAATGTGTGAGGTGGTGGATTAGCCTGGGACCAGACGAATCTGCGAGTGCAAAAAAAAATGCACTCAGCGATTTGGGTCTGGCACCGCTCCATAGAGAATCCATTTCCTGCTCCAGAAGACGTGGGTAACCAATCAGGGCCCAGTATTCGAATATGTGAGACTGTAATTGGTAGTTGGTTTGTAGGTCTAACCAATTGCGTCGAGAGTCATTGTTTTGATCCCGCCCCCTTGGAAAAAAAACTTCCTCATAGAAGCACCAGACTCATATCCACGCAGTGATATAGTCTGTCTACGCCAGGCTAGTGGTGGATAGCATTCAAAAGTAGTGGAAACAAAAGGTTGTAGAGAAACCTTGTATTTTTCACTCAGTTGTGTGTGTGTGTTAGAGGGTAGCATGGGTCCAAAAAATGGGACCCGAACCGAAACGGATCCGAGGATATTTGAACCGAACCGAACGGACCCTAGAAAGAAATCTAATTTATTGGACCCTACCCGAAACGGCACCGAGAATGATTGGATCCGGTCCGAAACGGAGCCGATTAAAATTAGACCCGGTCCGAAACGGAGCCGATTAAATTTGGACCCAATCTTAAATGGATCCGGTCCGAAACGGAGCCGATTAAAATTAGACCCGGTCCGAAAAGGAGCCGATTAAAATTAGACCCGGTCCGAAACGGAGCCGATTAAATTTGGACCCGATCTTAAATGGACCCGGGGGAAATGGAGCCGATCCGGCTGGGTCTTTAGACCCGAAACGGTCCGATGCTATATTATGCATATTTTCTCCATAACATCGAGACTGGTCTGGTCCGGTCGTCTCAGCGCCACCCTCCCCCGCCTCTCCGAGGCGAGCTACAGCGGAGGGTTGCGTCATGCAGAAGTTGAACAGCTATACGTTTTCACAGACTTTCATATCCCCCCAGCTCAACCAATAAATTAACATAGGAATGAGCCTAGAATGCATATAAATTGTCCATTGTATGACCTGTCCTGTTGTAGGTGTTAAGCGACGTGCGCGTCACGTCATTAAAATACAGTGCAACCTACCACATACCAAATCAGCATTGTAACACTGAGTACTTGAAAACATTAGTTACTTGTTACTTTGTAGATTTTGACTATATTACAAAACATACATCAACCACTCAGCCCTATATATTTCGGACATTTGAAAATAGCCGATCTATGCATTGCATTGTGAGCTTGCCATGTATTGTAGATCTGCTATTTTTCAAAAGATTTTTATACATTTGCAAACATGTGAAATGGGACATTCTGCATAATTTGTATTTTCCACTTTTGGTACTTTAAGACAAGTACATTTTGATACCAATACTTTTACTCAAGTAAACTTTTAATTCCGGACTTTTACTTGTGCAGAGTATTTCTACATTTCAGTATTGAGACTTAATACAAAACATGTGAGTACTTTTTCCACCACTGCTTCTCGCGGTGGCTAATCTTTAACCTATGTTTCATCTCTAAATTAAACCTCCAACCAAGTCCAGTCCACAGAACGGTGTCTGTCCCACCAGGGCTCCACGACGTCCACAACTCCACGGCCACGCTGTTCGCTGCACTCCTCTTGAGATTGGATTTGGCATTTCATTCATGTGCTGTTAATGTTAAACATGGCTCATGCAATATGAGAGAACAGACTATATTGATTTTAGAGTGTACACACAATTAAATATAAGCTGCTGTAGCATAGTAATGAACCAGTAGTCTGATTGGGCCTACCCTACTACACAAGTACACATACACAGATATAAGTATAACTTTAAAGATAAAAGACACAAAGTTGCAAGAAAACCCAGCTTTATTATTAAGACATCGAAAATGGCAGCAGCAGCAGTCACATTTGTTTTTGGGTCTTATTTGAACTGTAATGTTCTTAACATTTCTTTTTTTTTAAACAAATGGTGGGTTCCTTTCCACACATGCACATATTTCAAGTAGGCCAATGAAAGTGGCAGCAGATAAAGATTTTTTTAACGAATGGTGCTTTCCTTAGTTACCACTATTTCCACACACATTTCAATCAAGCCTTAGATAGACAGAGGCCTTATATTAATGTTCTCTTTTTTAACAGTTTTGTTCTTTTGTGGTTTCCTTTCCCCACACACATTTCAAGTAGGCCAACGAAACTAAAGTGGCAGCAGCCAGATACTATACTCTCAAGGTTTTTTTTACAAAGTTTTTTTTTAAACGAATGGTCCTTTCCGTATAGTTTCCAGTTTCACACACACATTTCAACTAGGCCTTAAGTTAGTAGGCCTACTAGGCCTTATATTTAGAGGCCTAAATAATAAAGTGCCACGGAACTCACGCACTGACACATAGCCTAGGGCCTAGGCTTACTAGTATAGCAATATTGCCTACTGAAAAAGGCTCACAGTCAAAAGTTCAACACAATACTGAAACAGAAAATTATCTGTACATTCTGTAGGTCTAGTCTGTAATAACCAATACAAAAAATAACAAAAAGGCCTCAAACAATCAAGCTAAATATACATTTGTAACGTGACAAAACACAACAGCCTTCATTTGTGGTAGAAAAAAAATTAAGAAACAAACGTTATACTTTAGTGCAAATAAAATAGCAAAAACAAAAATACTGAGCACGAGAATCTTCTCTGGTCGATCTCCTTTTGGCATGACAGACTGGACAGTTGCACTGCTCCGTGGCTGGCGATGGCATCTAATGAGAGAAAAGTAGCTATAATAAATATAATAAATTATAAAACTCTAAGACGGCACATTATACGGTTAGCTAATAATAAAAGGTTAATATAATACATGGTTCTCACCTTATTCGAAGTTGCTGTTTAAGAACAGCAACGCGTTGACACTTGCTGTACTGAGTGAGGTCCGTCTATTCTCCAGGGCCCGTCCAGAGACGCTGAAAGCAGCCTCGCAGCTGACACTGGAAGCAGGAACACACAGGGTCTTCTTTGCAAGTCTGGCCATTGTTGGAAAGAGTTGTCCATGGTTTTTCCAGAATTCTAATATGTCTTTGTCATCTGCCACGGTCGATTTGTGATTCAAATAAGTGTCCACCTCATCCTCTGCGTCAACGGCAGCTTCCTGGACATCCTCCCACTGGCTAAAGACTGGGGCCTCCGGCTCCAAGCCTTCTGCTGCCACAACTTCAACGTCAGCGGGTTCTTCACGGACATGGACTTCACGTGGAAACTTGGCCACCTCATCACGAGCAAGTTGATAGATCTGATCCCTTTCCTCTCTGGTGAACATCCTGAGTTGTTTAAACTTTGGCGATAGCATCACAGCCAGCTTTGCGTGTAATACGAGCAGTAAGAAGATTTTTGCACCTGTTTTTCAGGATTTCCAGTGGCTTAGGGTCTGCTGGTGTAATCTCACAGTGGGTCAGGAGAGTCGATTTCCACAGAGCCAGCAGGTTGATGGTTGGGTAATTCGATCCACTGAGCTCATCAGTTGCCTTTTTGAAAGGAGTCAGAAAACGAATCAACATCTCGAGCATTTCTTTTGTGATGTTACTCGTTCTGTGCATTTCTGACCTGGCCAGGAGAATGTGCTGGATATCAGCGAAGCAGTTGTGTATGGACTCTATCATGGCAAGCTTTGTGTTCCATCGAGTCTCACACTCCTGTTTAAGGGACCGTGGAAGCTGCAGCTGTAATCCAGAATGCTTGAAAAAGGTTGTTAGTGCTTTGCTCTGCGTCAGACACGCTCTCACTTCTTCCAGATCTTCCTCCTCCTCATCATCGTCAACCGTCTTGAACGTGTGTTTGAGCACTGTGTTAATAACATGTGCATTGCAGCTCTCGTGTTTCCAACGCGATAATGCAGCCTGTACGTTAGCTGCTTGGTCACTAACGAACACAAGTGAGTCGATCTCCTCTTGTGAGAGCCCGAACTCACTTAACTGTTTAAGGAGTTCGTTCTTGATGTTAACAGCAGTCTTCTTTGACTGGCATGGGAAAGCAGCCGTACATATAACTCGACTCTGAAACTTCCAGTCTTCATTTATGAAGTGCAGAGTGATGCAAGTGTAACTAACCTTCCTGAAGTCATCGGTCCACATATCAGTGGAGGCTCCACAAGCCATGGCCCTAGCAATACACTGTTGAACTTCAGGGAGAAGGGCTGTTTTCAGACTTTTGCATTTATCCTGTGTGGCACGGGAGATAGTAAAGGGAGACGGTATCAACTCGTCCACGTTGCAGTGTCCATACACCGCCCCCGTGTCCACTAAATTCTGTGCAAGTTGATGGAATGCTGGGGTCGCAAACATCCGGAATGGTCGCAAATCCTTTGCACAGACTTTTATACAGTTGTCGAGAAAGGTACCTTTACGCTTGGTCGGCACTGCACTGCGAACAAAGGCGGTCATGTTACTTTGACTTTGGCCAGTACTAGTCCCAGCGTTAGCCTCTTTTCTTTTGCATGATTTCGCCCGGTGTTTTTTCATGGAGGAAGTGCCCGTCTTCACTGCATCATAACACAGCAGTGTGTCGCATTTTGTGCATTTCGTTGCACCGACCTTTTTACCCTCCCCGTCCACAATCAAAACAAAACTTTCCCACACATCTGACGATGTTCCTGGGGCTGTTCCCTTCTTCTGTTCACTATATTCTCTGGCCTGTAGTTTGCGTTTAACTTCTTGCAAGTTTGAAGCCGCCGCCATCATTATTTTCTCTTATAGCCGGAGTGTGTCATCTGCCTGCGTGAGACGGTGTGGGTGTGTGTGTGTGTGTGTGTCGTCGTGACTCGTGACACACCCCCTCGACAATGGCTGCGTTAGAACAGACAAAAGACAATATGGATTTTAGAATGATATATATATATATATATATATATATATATAAAAATAATTATAAAATAGTTAAAATATAAGGTATACATTTCTTAATTTAAACATTTTAAAACTTGCATCCAATGTTGCAATTCTGTATTTTCTTTACACTAATTCTAATAAATGCATGTTTCATGTATTATGTGAACATATTGGTTTCATCATGAACAGTAATTAGAACATTACTGTTTTCCAGGCTGAGTGGCTGTAACCTTTCAGAGAGATGCTGTAAGGAGATATCAAAAGTTCTCAGCTCCAGCTCCTCTAGTTTGAAGGAAATGGACCTCAACGACAATGATATAAAGGATTCCGGAGTAAAAGAACTCTCTGAAGGACTGGGGAGTCCACACTGTACACTGGAGAAACTCAGGTCAGTATTCCCTTTCCTGTTCAACAGGTGACCCTTTTAATTCTGGAGTAAAGACACATGGAGCTTACCTGAATTAATTCACTTGTTTTGTCTTTCTGTGTTGGCGGTGGTGGGGGTGTCTGTGATTCTTATGTGAAGAGGGAGAGGCCATCAAGGGACGTACAAATGTATTCTTACTGGTCTGTCATTTCTATAGAAAATGGCAACAGGAAGAGCAAAGACAAAGACCTCCTATTATTACAACATCCCAATAGTCCGACTAACATTAGGTTAGTGTGAGGTTAGGGTTAGGGATAGTTACGGTTGCACTTGAAATGATTCAAACCCCACTGCAAATCTGGTTTATTAGCAAATTTCACAAACTGTCAACTGTATGAAATAAACAAATCAAACAAGAACTGTGTAAATAGCTCAACACAACTAATATTATGAGTGATTTCTCCAAATTCAACACAAAATGACACTTTTAATGACTATTGCCGTATCAGAATTATTCAAATCCTTCATGTCAAGTGTCTTTAACTCATTCAGTGCCAGACTTATTTCTGGCTGTATTGTCCCCGTGCCAGGATTTTGCTATTTTCTTACCTTTTCAAGTGGTCACAGAATATTCATCTCCAGTATGATTGATCCCCTGATGGTTGCTAATCACTTAGAGTTTTCATGTGTGGTTTCACAAATGTCAATGAGATCATCGCGACCTTGTTGACATTTGTTGTCTGATGTTTGAAAATAGCATGTTTCTCTCAAAAATACATGGTAAAACACAGGAAAATGTGTTTTTTTTCTCTGTTTATTGCCAGACCCAGAGGGTCGGCCTACATGAGGCTTTGTCGGTCGGTCTGTCCCTCTTTTCCTCGGTCTGTCCCTCTTTTCCTCTGCACACACGCCATGCGAAGTCCGGCCATTCAGATTACAACCACTAGGGGTCTGGCAGTACCAGGTCTCCTGGTTCCCTTGTTTTTTAATACATCGTAGAGCACACAATGTATTATGACCTGCTGTAAACGTGATGCATAGCCAGGAACCAGCTTCTGGCAGCATTCCTGTGGCATTTTAGCGTATTCACTTAATGTCACAAAGACTAAAGACATGTGTATTGATTTTAGACGATCTCCACCAGCTCCTCAGAGTAGTGTCATAAATGGCCAGACAGTGGATTTGGTAACCACTTATAAATATCTCGGCTCCATTATTGATAATCGTCTGAAATTTGATTTCAATACTGAAATGGTGTGTTCCGGCCAAAGGTTAAAGACCCCTGCGGCTAAAAACAATAGGTACAAATGATCATTTGTACCTACTTCCATTCGTGCCATCAATAATGGAAGCAGGAGGAGGTAGCTATTAGTAGCTATATTAGTAGCTGCACATAGAGGTCTATTTTATATGATATAAGATCCAGACAAGCAGCAGAATTGTATTGAAACTAGAGGTTCTGGCCGCTATGCAGCCCTCATTTCTAGTAGCCTGGCCTGCATATCGATTAACATTTCACACCTCACATGTTGGCTACACACGTTTGGTTTACAGGCCAAAAAACAGGGTTTAGGAAATGGTTACATTTACACTGTTGAGTAAAACATTATAGCCTATATAAACACTGAGCCGACTGAGGATTTTACTTCTGTTCTGATGAGGGTTTAAAAAGAAGTCAAATGCCACTCACATCTCACAGGTACACTACGCTTCATTTGGCTTTGAAGCAGAAAATAAAATGTAATACTTGGAACGAATTTGTGCGTCTGTGAGGAAAATATGACAAGTGGCAAGCAAGCCATGTCGTTAAATACCAGCACTTCTGTCGCTTAAGTTACACTGATTAACTTTTCAAAGTTACATTTATGGCTGCTGTCTGAAGCCGGAGACAGAGACAGACGCAAGAGCACACAGCGAAACAGCTGATCGCTACATGGGTTGATAAAGCACACAGTAGCCTATATGCTTAGTTACACTTTGAGAGAGAAAGTTAGTTGCTGTCTTGTGTTTAAATGTTAATTATGGCATTGCTCTTATGGTGGTAAGACGACAGCTGTCGGTGTATTCCTCTGACTCTCTCTCTCACACACACACACACACACACACACACACACACACACACGGTAGATCCGCCTTCGTTGTCATAGAGAGAGAAAGGTTCTTTTGTCCCGGCCGGCTCGTGTTGTTTTTCAACGTGAAAATACTTGAAATAATGTACTTTCTGACTCACTGTGAGATCGCAAATTAGGCGATGCTCTGCTCATTTGCGTCAATGAGTAAAGATTGACTAATGAGTAAAGACTCCTTTTCAACTTTTTAGCTGTGAGGCTGTGAAGTTGCCTAAAGCTGTGCTCCCGTTGTCACAGTCTAATCCCATAGCCTGCGGTTACACCGTAACCATGACAACACAGGCCATGAGCGTAATACTGATAACAGATCCCATAGGCCGAATGGACCCCGAGTGGTGCGTAACTGAGCGAAAATATGTCCGAAAGAACAAAAACAAATGCATGCATAACATTTAAAAGTACACTATCCAAAGGCGACAGGCATGATCGATTTTTTGGCTAAACTGTATAGGAAATTGGACAGGTGGTCTGCTCGAACATAGCTGCAACATAGCAGAGAAAACGGTAATATATGCCCTACCCCTTTAGCGATTGTATTAATAGAGATAACCTGTGTGTGTGTGTGTGTGTGTGTGTGTGTGTGTGTGTGTGTGTGTGTGTGTGTGTGTGTGTGTGTGTGTGTGTGTGCGCGTGCGTATAGGTTGTCAGCCTGTATGGTCTCAGAGGAAGGCTGTTCTTATCTGGTCTCAGCTCTGAAATCCAACTCCCATCTAAAAGTGTTGGAGTTGAACTACAATCATCTAGGAAACGGAGTGGATCTACTGTCTACTCTACCACTGGAGACTCTAAGGTATGGAGAGACCTGTTGCCAATATGCAAATATATGTCGCTAATAGCTTTTTTCATCAAAGACAACATGCAGGCTTGACTTTGTCTCCCCCCCACCCATAGTGTCGACCATAGTGGAGAGAAGAGGCTGAAACCAGGTCTGAGGAAGTGTAAGTGTTTATTCTGTTTTATTCATGAAATCAAAGCAGCACACATCCAGCTACTAGTATGTAGATCAGGGCTACTCAACTTAAGATGGCTCAGGGGCCACTCAGCAAAATACCAAAAGTCCAAGGGGCCGCAAGCTAAAAATGACTGTCCTATTTTGGATTTTTCGATTTTGTAACACACACTACGCATTGTTATTGTTATAAGAAAATGTACATTTTGACATCATATTCTTTTCACTGTACCTGTTTATTTTGTGTGTATGTCCAGTGGCATCAGTTCAGAAAAAGCTAAGGTATGGCAAGGTTAGGGTTGCCAACTCCTACTTTTTTTTTTTTTTGGTTTGACCATGAGGGGCCGCCAAGACGCTGCGTTGGGGCCGCATGCGGCCCGCGGGCCGTGGGTTGAGTAGCGCTGATGTAGATGAACAGCTCATAAACACAGCAGCATGTGACATTCATCTTACAGTGAATTAAAATTATAACTATAATGTGTTGATATTAATTTAGACTACGCAGTATCTTCCTAGGGTTTATTTCAAATTCCAGCTTAGTCAGGTGAAACCTGATATACCTGTGCTGTCCACATAGGATTTTAGAATCATAAGAATGTATACCGTTACTCAGATTTTGCTGAGTCATTGTTTACTGTCTTTCCTTAGATTTGTGGTCTTTTGAGTGACCAATTAACTCAGTCTAATTATCTCCCATCATCACTTTAAAGGGTAATGTTTTACATAAACTGAAATGCAGATGTCATTCATCAACATAAAACAATCAGTTTTCAATTCCACACTTATAGCAAAACCAACAATTAATTCCATCATTCATGTAAGTATCAGATCAATATCAAATAACTTCTCATCCATTTCATCATTAGATATGCATACAGTATAGTCAGGTTCCTCTTTTGTGTCCAGTTTTGCAAATTGTGTTTTGGGGATGTGATGTAGTCCGTGAGCCAGGACCCCAAATATGGGGTCATCAGTACCATCTGGGGGGAATAATTCTCATAGTGATTTTTGGGTAGGTATACACCCCTAGAGCTAGGAAAAATGTGATAGCCTTGCATCGGTGGTAGCTATCTGTGTGTTATCACTCCTTTTATAACCACAAGCCAAAACACAGTTTTCAAAATCCGAATGAAGCATTCTACTTCAAACTGATGGTTCTCTCTTATTATTGACCCTCTCTCTCTGAAAAATGGTTGGGATAAAGCTCAGACTATATATTGTTCAGAAAGGTTGTTAAAATTAGCATATCTAGAATATTTTTCTATTACAGGCAGTGACAACATAGTGACTATATGTGACATAAGATGTACTTCGGTTTTAATGAAAGATGGAACACAAAGGGTTCCTTTGTAAATTACCTAAACATTTAAAACCATGTTTACATACATAGATTCTAAGGAAATGTATTATGAAATCCAATAAACAGAATATAGTGCAAGTGTGTAAGAAAATATCCAAAATGGCCACTAAACACACGCCTGGCAATGTTTTACTTGCAATCCGCTTGTCTTAGAATACCTCTGTGTAATACCTCTTTTTTAGGGTTTTCATATGTGTAGAATCCATTCCTGTTTTTTTTTATATCAGGTCAATCATGTCAAAGGTCAGGTCAAGGTTAAATTTGACCTCTGGGAGAACAACAAATGGAAACAACTTGATGAACTTTCATTCAATTTGTTTTGTGAAAAGTGTCATTAACATGTCACAATAACTGGTATTCATAATAACCTGAATGTAAAATGATATAATCTAACGGCAAATATGTATCTTTTGCAACTACATCTGTATTCTCCAACCCACATCCTGTTCTACCTCATCCTTACAAGTATCCTCCTTATTAACATCACTCCTCATCTGTAGCATGAACATATCATCAGTAACCATCTTCACCAGAGCAGTTACAGTACATCAGTGATGTACTTCTCACTCTCTGTGCCCTACATTGATATTGCACCATGTCACATAGCTCTGACGGTGCTGGGTCACCCTTAGCAATGACAGGAACAGGAATATCCTGGATCTCCCATCCAAATTGTGTGACATCAAACGACTTGTCAGGTGGAGCTTGGTGGTCTGCCACTTTCCACAACATCACTTGTAAATGAGCCCACATGTGGTGCAACAGGTTGGTCGGTGTTGGAGGAAGGGCCATTGACTTGTGGCAACCACCTCACCCAGCACGTCAGGGTAGCCTGGGAAGTTCCCTGCCAGCAAAGTGTTGTGTGCTCTGATCTTGCCTTTGCCATACATATAAGACTGTCCCATCACAATGCTCCATCTGTACTTTACACTGTAGGTCCACCTGATACACCCCAATACACCAACAGGACAAGAACATCAGTTAAATCACTGAGCATGTGTATCACACCCTTTCCAGAGATGGCTGCATCAGGGATATAGGAAATCATGGTGATGTCTGCCTCATCATGACTAAATGCAGTATCTATCGTCAGCACTGAAGGTGTACAACATGCTCAACGGCTTCTGCTTAATGTTCTTACTCTTCATGATGACATCTCATGTGGGTGATCTTTCTGTGTGTGAGGATACACCCCAATATTTTATGACCAAGACACACCAGTGCTTCAACTCTCCCTCTACTGTTTCCACACATTTTGGGGAAGGCTTCAGTCCACTCCACTCACATGCATCATGACAGCATCTTTCCTGGTCGTTATGGCAGTCTGCTCCCCACACTGGTGAGCAGAGACAGTGATCCAGAATCCATCATGGTGCTGACAGACAAGGTCTAGCTTAGCCTCTATGGCATGGAGCACATGCATCTTCGGCAGGCACTGGGTTAGATATCAAGCACACTGCACATGGCCAGCACGGAAGAAGTGCTTCAGTCATGTGCTTCATGAGAGAAAAGGTGAAGTTAATGTCAATGTGTCTCCCTGCACATTCAAACTGGTGGATGTGAAGTATAGGAAGAAGTTGTCTACCCACTGTCAGCCAGTAGGATGGAAATGCGCAGTGTCCAGGTAGGCTACTGCTGTATCTGTTCAAATGTCTTTGGCCAAGTTTAGAGAAACCACTTCAACAATGCTGCTGACTCAGGACTGACCACTGAACTTGCCTGTCATGTTCTGCACACATGCATTTCCACTTCCAGTGCTGAACCTTGCATCAGTTTTGCAATGCAGCTGAAGAATGACTGTATAACATGCATCCCACCGGGATGCACAATTACATTATAGAGCTTTTCTGGCTGATTCCATACCTGCAAGGTGTCAACAAACGGCTCCATGTCAATTGTGAGGTGAATAGGGCCTACTGTACATGTCAACCAGTGACCATATCTGCTGCCTGCTTGGACACCTGGTTGGACGATAAGGTGCGAGAGAGACCTTGACCTGACCTTTAGCACATAGGCCAAAGACTGACCAGCAAGTGAAAATATAACAGAAGAAATAGATTCTACACCTATGAACGCCCCCCCGCCCCAGGTCCCCATATGAATCACCATAAGTTCACAGATTCCCTCACACAACTGCAATATTTTGTTGTTTTTAACATAATTTTGTACAATGGAACATCACCATGGGATGGACACCATCTTTGATTTGGCAATAAATAATTAACTGATGGTAATTTCACTGATTCAGACATATTTCTTGAACCCTAAAACCTAGTTTTAGACACCAAAACCACCTTTCTAGGTTGAACAGTATCATAAAGCCATTTAAGCTCATGGCAGTCATATTGGACGCCATCTTGAAAATGATGGCTTTACGAGAAATATAATTTCTTAGATTTTTTTGTATGTTCTTAAGCATGCCTAGACGTACCAGAACCAATTGAAAAACCTTTTGTATATTTTTTTGGGGGGGTTAATAGTATGTTTTTATAGATTGACCCATGTCATTTTCGCCTAGTGTTATAAAATAAAATGCATGATAGCACCCATAAAGCTACCATTGGTGCAAGGCTATCACATATTTTCTAACTCTAGACATGCATACCTTGACAAAAATCACTATGAGCATTATTCCCCTCAGATGGTACTGACCAACCCCCCTGGCTCACGGACTATATGGTAATCCACTTTCATAAGCCAAAGTACCTGGATGCACCTGCTCTGTACTTTTCGTCATTAACCACTTCTGCTTTTCTCCTTTATCTGACCCATCACACCTTTGAATTCAGTGATCTTTCTGCCAGTAAATCCCTTGCCTCAAACCTTAACATTTAAGCACCACAAAGATTCATATTTGGCATTCAGCATTAAGCAGCAAAAGTAACATGATTCTTCTTCATCGCAACTCGTATAAGTAAAGGTCATGAACACCACAGTGCTATACATTCATTCTCCTTGTTCTTGAGGCTGAGGGGGCTCCTCAGCAGGTGATGAGGGGGGATAGAGTGTTGTTGATGGAGAATATGAGATTTTATCCGGAGCAAAGGGGTAAATAGGAGGACTTGGGGTAGGGGTGAATATGGGGGATATGGGGCAGCAGGGGAATAGGGCTATGCCTGTAGAGCATCTGTCTCCCTTTCTGCTCCTTCTGCACTTCCTGCTCTTCTATCCCGCTCATCTCTTCCTTCTCCCCTCTCCCCTCTCCCTCCTTCCCTTAATTGCAGTGACAGTGACAGTGAGCGTTCTTCCGGGTGCTTCAAACGCTGGTCAGCAACTTGCATCGAAATGAATAGCCGAGTGTCGGGGCAGTCTGTCCTCTAGATATACAGTATTATAACTCTATGGGTGGGGCCCTTGGGTGCCACACATGGCCCCTTCTGTGGCTATTCTGATGGCAGACCTGTGACTAGTGTTGAAAACCTTATGCCCATACCTAACAGCATGCCTAAAATCAAAAACTTGTCACCAAGTGCACAATTGTTATGATTTCTTTTTACATATTCCCTCCCAGCTTAAAGGCAATTTAAGCTCCCGCCAGACATCGTGGATGCCTGCCTGAAAATTATGCCTTTCCAGAAGTTTAATTTTCCTTTTTTTTTGGTATGTTATTTAGCATACCCAATGGTATATATTCCCATACCCAATAAGCATATAAGGGGTTATGTGCTTAAGGAGTGTAGGGAACAGCTCAGCCCGGTACTGAGACACATGTTCCAGTTATCAGTAGATACGCACTACATTCCAAAAGCGTGGAAAAACTTCACTTATAGTTCCAGTGCCGAAAATGTCCAATCCCAAAGTCCTTAATGACTATCGGCCAGTTGACTTCGGCCAGAATAAAAGTGTTCCTCGTTTATATGACCCAAAGCATTCATTCGGAATTTAACTTTTGACATGTGCAAAGTGGTTCCCGTCTACGCCTGGGCATGGACCAGGGGCCGCCCAGCTCCACTACCCGGGGCAGAGCTTCCCCTGGTGGGCATGGGGAGGAGGCAATAGGCCCCTTGTGCCTCCGCGGTGGAGGTTTGTCGGCCGTAGGCAGGCTGGGAAGCAATGCACCGACTCCTGCCAGGCAGCGCTGTATGCGGTGCGAGCCCACGCTCCTTTGTTATCGCCGTTTTAATGCGGAAGTAACAGATCTACAAGTTCAGACCAGCTTCTTTTTTTGTATTGGTACCAGACACGGCAAAACTTAGGCTAGCCTACTACTTGTCACATTTCTCATGTAGGCTACCTTAATTTTATTTAAACAAAAAACGTTTCATCTGACTGAATAGATTCTTTTGATTATAAGTTCCCGTTTCATGTCAAGGACAGGTAAAGATTGTTCCTCCATCACAGGCTCAGATCCTCGGAGCGTCCGTTCTCCGGGACAAGTCTGGGCTTAACCATTACAGTATTTAAGCTTATTAAATGACGCTATAGAATATTAATCATTCATTTTATCCCGCAGGAGCGAGCGCTTCTCAGCAACATGGCCGACGCATACAGAGACATAAATAGAATTTTTACTGCATACAATATTTTATATTAAAAAAAAATAATGAGAGATTTGATAGGTCATTTTTGGCCAATTCTGACAGCGCTACTAAGCGCGGACATGTGCAAAAGAATGCATGTATTCCAAACATAGAGGAACGTTCGGAAAAAAGTGTTTATATGGTAAATTCCGATTGGTATATACCGATTCAAACGGCATATACCACCCTTCCAAACCCGAATGAGAATTCATTGAGATCAGACCGGAATGGAATATTCTATTCCAATTGAGGTGTTTACATGAGCATATTTATTCTGAATGAGCAGTCATTCAGAATATAAGTGGAATATACCTGTCCATGTAACCGCAGCTACTGTGAGCTTGTAGATTAACTATATTCACTGTTTTTGAAATAGTGATTAAGTGTAAATATTATTGTATGTGTTGGTCCTGAAAGTAAAAAAGTCACATCAGTATAATATTCAGGTGATGATGATGATTCTTCTTCTTCTTCTTCTTTATTATTTGTATTATTATTATGATGATGATAATGTATTTTATTAAGTTGTATTTCTCTAGACTAGAGCATACATGGGCAACTGGCGGCCCAGGGGCCACATGCGGCCCCCACCTTCACTTAATGCGGCCCGCAGGTTAATATCGAAATACTGATATATTATTGATTTCAGCTGTTACAATTCCAAACATGCAAACATGAGACGCTTTAATTACTTCAGTCTATATTAGTAGCTTAATGACTAGTATTACAATTCTATTGTCTTTTTTATGTCCAATGTATTTGTATTTAAGTTCATAAAGTTAACATGAGTACAACTAATTGCATTTGAAATTAAATAAAAAAAATTAAAAACTTTTCAGGATTCCAATAAAAAAATAGCACCAAAAAAAATCTGGATTCCAATAAAAGAAAATGGCAAGAATAGCAGATCTACAAGCTCAAAAGTTTTGAGCTTGTAGATCGGCTATTTTTGCTGCTTTTGTGTGACATAGAATGGCATTTTTAAAAGTTAAAATACGGAGATAAGAGGTTTCTGCCTGACAGTATATGCAATGTGTCCCTCTGGAGTGAGTGTGGAACCGTACACAGTTCACTTTTAATAATGTTTTGCGGGGGGTCACAATAATGTGACCCCCGCAAATACATTGCGGGGGTCTAGCAGAGAGAGAGAGTTTTCCGGAGCAGGGCGGCTTGGTATGAATTAATTAATACAAATGTAAACTTTGATCACAAGGTTCAATGAAAAAAGGTGACAACCTGAGTCTGCAGCGTTTGATTCTTCCAACGTAATAGAATGTTGGTGATAAAGTCAGGTCTAGGACTAAACAGGGATGTGTATACTATAGATTTGATTTGTACAGGAGATTTCAGCCTGCAGTGTCCAAGCATCCAATAGACTTTCAGAGAGCATTCAATGAAACATGGTTGTAGACTAGTTGTCAAATAACAATAATTGTAATCAAACGTAGCGTAATTACTGATACTGAAATGTACGGTAGTGGAAAGTAAATAAGTACATTTACTCAAGTACTGTACTTAAGTATTTTGAGGTACTTTTACTTTACTAGTGTATTTCCATTTATTTGATACTTTATACTAGATCTAAGAGGAAAATATTGTACTTTTTACTCCACTACAATAATTTAACAGCTTGTGGATGTATTATTACAAAACATACTTGATATTTATAGCTGATGAGGAATTGTTCTCTAGAACGCCAGGTTACATCCGATGTAACCCTGGTTCTCTGAGTGGAGAGACTGGCTCTCCACTACATATTATTCAATATGTACGGGAACTGACCCCCAGGGGCAGTGCTCGTGGATACTCTTTAAGACACATCACATATGGTGGCCCTGCCCTGATTTGTAATCAGTGGGGTATTTAAGCCCCACCCCAGCAGAGCCACTTCGATTAACTTTGATTGACACGAATTTCGGAGCGGCTGATTCGTGGAGAGCCAGTCTCTCCACTCAGAGAACCAGGGTTACATCGGATGTAACCTGGCGTTCTCTTTCGTGGTCGAGACTGGCTCTCCACTACATATTATTCAATATGTACGGGAACTCTCTAAGACACACCGCGAGGAAATAAGCAGACCCAGCCGCCCCCGCGGCAGCCTGAGCAGTTTAAGCCCGAAGTATCAGAACCCAAGGCGTGCTCCAAAATCCTACCATCCAACAAAGTATGTAATGCTCGTGGCCTAGGCGCAAGACGCTACCTAGGCCCAGCTGGCGACAGCCAGTCAACTGATTAGCCACCTAGCCCGCAAGCCGCAGGGCTAGCTTACTATGCCCGACATCACTCCGAGCCCGGCCCGTCCTACGGGAGCCAGGGTCTCGGAGGCACGGTGAGTATGACCTGCTATACCGCGTGGAGCCCCGCACTCGCTCCGTGAACTGGCTGCCACGCTCAGTCGGTAGAACCGGGTGAATGTAGACGGAGTCGACCATGTTGCTGCTGTGCGGATCTCCGTCAGAGACGCACCATTCCACAGCACCCAGGAGGCCGCCGTCCCACGGGTGGAGTGTGCCCGCACCTAGGCGGCACTGGTACTCCTGCCCGCCTGTATGCCTGCTGGATCATCTCTGTGATCCAACGGGACAGCCTAGCCTTTGCCAGTGGTCCAAGCACTCCTGCTTCAGCACCCGAAGAGCTGGTCTGTTACTCTGTGGGCCTGTGTGGCCCTGACGTACGACACTAAGCTCTAACAGGGCAGAGTGGGAACCGACTCTGTCTTTGTACTCCATCTGTCTGCATGTCAAAGAGGGACAGAGCCCAAACACCAGATTGGGATATACCTCTGAGAGAACTTTGGGGAGAAAGGCCAGGATGGGGCGTAACACTGCTCCTCCATCATCTGGGCCTAGACCTGCAAAACTCCTTATGGACTGACAGAGCTTGCAACTCCACAATTCTCCTTGCAGATACGACTGGTGAAGGCCATGTCCTGCTGCGGAGCCCAGCACGCACTCAGCGATAGGGGTGCTGGCTACCCCACCCATGCAGTAGAACCTGATAAATGCGGACGGTGTCAAACAGGAGCCGCCACACCGATCTCAGACAGAGGGGCACCTCGCCAGGAGCCCATGAGGTAGCGAGGCCTTGTGTGGAATGTGCACACATTCCTGTTGGGGCTGGCCTGCCTGCCCACCTATCCGCCTTCTGGATTGTTTCTCAACCCATTGAGGGAGCCCAGCCTTGGAGACCATCTGCCCAAGGCAGTTCGGTCCATACACCCTTTCAAGGCCCTGACAGGGCCCAACAGTGACTGCAACCCTGCTCCACTGCCCTGAGGGGGTGGGAAGGGTGCAGTTCAATAGACTGACTCGTACTCTGATCAGGCCATAGGGTGGAATGCAGGGATTGACACCATCACCACCCAAGCATTGCCATGTAGGAAGCGTCAGCATCCCTCATGCACGACAGGGACATTCTTGTAGCTGAGAAGTTAACAGCAAGAATGCTGCCTCGAGAGAAGCCATTGCAGCCCAAGTGTTCACAGGCTCAGATGCCCCATGCCGCAAGGCACTGAATGCACACGGTACCACCTCCTGTGGGGGGACTGCTGGCCTACCGTGAGAGGGCCACGAGCCCCCTTCGGCAACTGGGTAATTTACATGTTGCCCTTGTTTGGGACCGTCGTGTCACTGGCTGATCCCCAGCGCAGCGACACAATTATCTTGGGATGAGGAGGGAGCTCACTCCGTGGCTCAACAACCACGCCGGCTTCCGCCCTGCAGAACTACATTCAGGTGCGTAACTGGCTATGCCGTAGCACACCCGTATGGTGCGTTCTGCTCATCCCTGACAGTCTCTGCATGCTCCACTGTGTCACCGTCCTGACGGGACTACATACCCGAACGCGTTAGCTGACCCCGCCAGCAATACGCCCGTATGGTGCATGACTGTAAATGACAAGGAATGTACGGCATCAAACAGGAGCCGTCACACAGATCTCAGATAGAGGGGCACCTCGCCAGAAGCCCATGAGGAAGTGAGGCCCTGTGTGGAATGTGCACACATTCCTGTCGGGGCTGGCCTGCCTGCCCACCTATACGCCTGCTGGATTGTTTCTCAACCCATTGAGGGAGCCCAGCCTTGGAGACCATCTGCCCAAGGCAGTTAGGTCCATACACACTTTCAAGGCCCTGACAGGGCCCAACAGTGACTGCAACCCTGCTCCACTGCCCTGAGGGGGTGGGAAGGGTGCAGTTCAAGACTGACTCGTACTCTGATCAGGCCATAGGGTGGAAAGCAGGGATTGACCCAATCCGTACTGGCCGCATGTTCAGGAGAGCCGGGGGCACAATGTGTGCCGTGGCTGCCATCAGCCCCAAAGGGCATAGGTACAGCCTCCAGGTCAACCTGGCCCTCAACTGAAAATCTGGGCGAGCCCAGAGGGTGGCCCGTCCCACTGGAGCAAGGGACAAAGTCCCTGCTCTGGCCTCTAACCCATGCCGAGCCTGCAACCTCTCTTGTCGAGGCGCCGGCCTCAGTGCCCAAGTGCCGCCGGAGCCTGGCCACATCGTTGTGGTACTGCTCCTCTGAGCAAGCACGCACCAGCCGGTCATCCAATCTTGGATGCGGAGAATCTCCCGACGCCAAGGTCCCAGGACTGCGTCCAAGCACCTTGTAACATGCGGGGGGCTACTCTTGCTCTCCTTTAGGATCTTGATCTCAAAACAAAATCCATCACTACAGACCTGTCCAAACCAGGCAGGGCAGGTAAAGAGGGGGAGCCATAGCCTGAGCCTGGCTCTCACAGCTCCGTCGCCCACGGACGTTTAGTCTGTTGGGCTGGAGTGGAAACGGCAACACACCATATATGTTGCGCTCCGCTCGTCCCTGACAGTACGGATGTGCTCCGCTGGAATCACCAAACCCGGTTCTCCAGCGAACTATGCCACAGCTGTAAACCGACCCAGTCGGCGATACGCTGTATAGCGTGCAATGACTGATTCAGGGGACCCCTGGCAGACCCAGCGCGTTCTGTCTTGCGTCACTGAGACCAGATTCACCGACAGAACTCCGCCACGGACGCGTAGACCGACCCAATCGGTGATACGCCGCATAGTGGGCTATAATGGCCGCCCAGGTTGTGTTCGACAGACCACCAGCCGCCTGCCAAGTGATTCCACTGACGGAACTCCGCCACGAACCCGCGAACCGGCCTAGCCGGTAATACGTTGTATAGCGGGCTCTAATGGCTGCTTTATGTGTGTTCTAACAGACCACCAGTACACCCCGCCCAGTGTTCCCACTGACGGGACCCCGCCACGGACGCGTAAACCGACACCATCGGTGATACGCCGTAAAGCAGGCTATAATGACTGTCCACACCAGTGGTGGAGAAAGTACTCTATTACTTCGGCAAGCTGCTCACAGCCCCGCCGGAGCATTCCTGCCAACACCTCCCGTGCACATCCACGAGCCTCCTTAGCTCGTTGTAGCCGGGCACTGGCCTCTTGGCCTAACATGGCCGATGGCTCAATAGGCCGCTTCATCGGACAAGCTCGGTCCTCCTGCCGCAGCTTGGACTAGGGCTGCCACCGATGGCGCCTCACCGCCCGGAGAGCAGCCATACTCCCTGAAGGTCAGGGCTATTATGGTCACGCAAGCGCCGTGTAAGCGCGCGCTGATACAGTGACGGAATAGCCCCTGTGTTTGGCTAGCTGCGTCCGGATAGCCATGGCTCTGTGCATTCTCGGGATGAGCAAGGAGCTTACTCCGTGGCTTCACACCGATGACCGGATTCTACCACGCAGAATTACACCTAGGTGTGTAGATGG
This sequence comes from Gymnoscopelus braueri, assembly GCF_963280865.1. Classification (NCBI taxonomy): domain Eukaryota; kingdom Metazoa; phylum Chordata; class Actinopteri; order Myctophiformes; family Myctophidae; genus Gymnoscopelus; species Gymnoscopelus braueri. The sequence continues at coordinate 18,112 of NW_027660440.1, read as the reverse complement.
CCCCGCCGTGCCACACACCATATATGGTGCGCTCCGCTCGCCCCTGACAGTACGGATGTGCTCCGCTGGAAACACCAAGCCCGGTTCTCCAGCGAACTACGCTACAGCGCGTAAACCGACCCAGTTGGCGATACGCTGTATAGCATGCAACGACTGATTCAGGGGACCCCTGGCAGACCCAATCGGTAATATGCCGTAAAGCGGGCTATAATGGCCGTGGGTATACTGTTGCAATTGTTCGACAGACTCCCAGCGCGCCCCGCCCAGTGTCTCCACTGGCGGAACTCCGCCACGGACGCGTAAACCGACCCGGTCCGCCGACTGGGTCAGCCTCGCTCGGGTTCTACGGTCTACCTCGGTACCGCGCCGTGGCGGCGGTGCCGGCGATCCAAGCGCTCAACCGCTTCACAGGGTTGGCTTCCCACTTGGATCTCTCCAGCAAACCAGCGGCCGTCCTGGTCCGCCCTCTGACTGGGTCAGAATCGGAACCAGGCTGCAGCCGCGGCGATGGCGATGCCGGCGATCCAAGCGTTCGGCCGACAGACGGCTTCCCACTTGGTCACTCGAGCAGAACAGCAGCCGCCCTGATCCGCCCTCTGACTGGGTCAGAATCGGAACCAAGGTGCACGCCGCACGCCAGGAATGTGCTTTTGTTGGTGTGAAATATGACAGCGAAGCGTCCTGAGAGGAGCCTCGCCAGACCTGCTCTCTACCAAAGGTAAGTGGACCACGCTGCCAAACACCCGTTCTGTACTGTTTTCGTCTTAAACTGAGCCCACAAAGCGTCTGCACTCGTGGAAATCAAAGAATCGAAGTGGTTCTGCTGGGGTGGGGCTTAAATACCCCACTGATTACAAATCAGGGCAGGGCCACCATATGTGATGTGTCTTAAAGAGTATCCACGAGCACTGCCCCTGGGGGTCAGTTCCCGTACATATTGAATAATATGTAGTGGAGAGCCAGTCTCGACCACGAAAGAGTACAAGGGTTCCCAAACCTTTCAGACCGTGTTTAAAGTAAGGTGGGATGAGGAACAGGGAATGGTGACAGCAGATACAACATGTCAGTCAACAGTGAAATTATTCATCAGACTTGTTCTGTTACAGTTTAAATATTGTACGGCTGCAAGTGCTGATTATTTTCTTAGTGATAACTTTTTCGATTAGTTGAATAATCAAAAGTGCTTTTTACTTTTTATTATTATTTCATATATTTACTAATTGATGTGAAAACAAGACCAGGAGACCTGGTTCTGCCAGACCCAAAATGAAGTCCTAGTATGTAACACACCTACAAACCACTTTATAACTGAAGTTCATGATGTCATGAATAGTTTGTGACGAAAGGGGACGTCACAAACTTTTTTTTGGCTGGGGCCGGAGGACAAATTACCCCTGCCCATGTATGGACGAAACAGATACAAAGCCTCATGTAAGCCCGACCCCTTGGGTCTGGCAAATATAAGTAGATTAGTCTGATTAACCACTGAAGCCAAATGTTATTCTTTGCTGTACAATTTTGTCATGCAGAAATAATAACATATAAAAATAGCCAATCCACAAGTTCACAACGCAGCAAAACCTGACGCATTGTGAGTTTGTAGATCAGCTATTTTCACTATATACTTATGTACTGCTGTGTAAAAAAAAACACATAGCAGATCTACAAGCTCACAATGTGTCATCAGCTTGTAGATCTGCTATTTTCACTACTTTTGAAATCAATTAGCTCTATTAACTGTTGCACACCCAGTGTAAAGTGCTACAAAAGCTTCATTTATCCAGAAGCAAGTTGTCCAGAATGTACCCAGGTCTAGATGTGACTTGTCTCAGATGTGCTCATGACCTGGTCATCCTTTGACATTCAGTAAGTTTCTGAATGTTCAAAACTGTCCCACATGTTGGACAGTTACAATTCGTATATCACCTATTTTCAAATATCTGTATAAAATAGGACTTTAAGTAATTAAAGTGTGTTATGGATTCATAATCTAAATCTACAATCTTGTAACTCATGTTCTCTTTCGTGGTCGAGACTGGCTCTCCACTACATATTATTCAATATGTACGGGAACTGACCCCCAGGGGCAGTGCTCGTGGATACTCTTTAAGACACATCACATATGGTGGCCCTGCCCTGATTTGTAATCAGTGGGGTATTTAAGCCCCACCCCAGCAGGGCCACTTCGATTCTTTGATTTCCACGAGTGCAGACGCTTTGTGGGCTCAGTTTAAGACGAAAACAGTACAGAACGGGTGTTTGGCAGCGTGGTCCACTTACCTTTGGTAGAGAGCAGGTCTGGCGAGGCTCCTCTCAGGACGCTTCGCTGTCATATTTCACACCAACAAAAGTACATTCCTGGCGTGCGGCGTGCACCTTGGTTCCGATTCTGACCCAGTCAGAGGGCGGATCAGGGCGGCTGCTGTTCTGCTCGAGTGACCAAGTGGGAAGCCGTCTGTCGGCCGAACGCTTGGATCGCCGGCATCGCCATCGCCGCGGCTGCAGCCTGGTTCCGATTCTGACCCATTCAGAGGGCGGACCAGGACGGCCGCTGGTTTGCTGGAGCGACCCAAGTGGGAAGCCAACCCCGTGAAGCGGTTGAGCGCTTGGATCGCCGGCACCGCCGCCACGGCGCGGTACCGAGGTAGACCGTAGAACCCGGGCGAGGCTGACCCAGTCGGCGGACCTCCGGGCCATCTACTACCGGTTGTCATCACCGCCGCGGTCCGAGAAGCCCTCGTGGAGCCAAGTGAAAAGAGAAACAAACAAACAAACAAAGTTGCAGCGTGTCCCTGGGTACTTCCGCGTTGACGCAAAGAGAAGTGTGCCCCACAGGTCACAAGAGGGCAGTGTGGCGCTAGGTCAGGAGTTCTCCTGGCAGTCACTGCACTGTCACTGTTGCAATTCACTGACTTTGTATGAGTATTGAATATACAAATAAATACTTTCACGGTAAATAAGTGAAATAAAGATAAAGAGACACTTGGCTCTGCTCATATACTGATAGAGTAAGTGTATTAATATACGAAGTATATGAGTATACACATATTCGAGTATTGAGTATATAAGTGTATGGGTATACAAATACATACGTTTACGAATATATACCTATTTATTTAGGTATATAGATAAGCATACATGGCTTAAATAATATGGCAAACATGGCCAGCCCAGCGCCCCACGTCTGTCTGGGCTGTGGGCGGCCACGATAGATGTATGCTTTGCTTGGGGATGGATCATGCGCGCACGGGTAGTCTGGACCCCTCTGCGTGCATGAATTGCTTTATCCTGCCGGCAGTTGTTTCTCTCCAACCCGCGAAGCGGGGGGCACCATATATGGTGTGTTGCACGGCAGAGCCGTCCACACCTAGGTGCAATTCTACATTGTGGCGCGCGTTCCACAACAAGAAAAGAGTTTGGAGTAGAAATGTCAGAGTCTTCTGTTGGAGCGCCTCAGTGCGGCTGCAGAGTTCAGGTGCAACCTCTTCCAGGGGAAGATGGAGACACTAGAAACTCTGCTGGAGACACAAGACAAACTGCTGGACATTGAGTTTGATATGGGCATCCATCCTAACGAATACAATGTGTGTATACAAATATAGATGTATATATATATACATATAAAAAAAATATATAAAAAAAAGGGCAGGTGCCTGTCGTTTAGAGGCAAGCCGTTTCCACTGCAACCCAACAGACTGAACGTCCCAGGGTGGCAGAGCCGCACCATACGAGCATATTGGTGCCAGGTTCGGCAGCTTCTGCGTTCAGGTGTAATAACGCACTATACGGCGTGTCGCTGACGGGGTCAGTTCACGCGACCGTGGTGTAGTTCTGTCTGTCGATCTGCCAGTGACACAGACAGGACGTGCTGGTCTGTTGTACACAAACTGTGCGGTACACAAACTGTGCGGCCAATCCCCGGCCATTATAGCCCGCTATAGGGCGTATCACCGGTTGGGTCGGTTTACGCGTCCGTGGCGGGGTTCCGCCAGTGGAGACACTGGGCGGGGCGCGCTGGGAGTCTGTCGAACAATTGCAACAGTATACCCGCGGCCATTATAGCCCGCTTTACGGCGTATTACCGATTGGGTCGGTTTACGCGTCCGTGGCGGGTCTGCCAGGGGTCCCCTGAATCAGTCGTTGCACGCTATACAGCGTATCGCCGACTGGGTCGGTTTACGCGCTGTAGCGTAGTTCGCTGGAGAACCGGGTTTGGTGATTCCAGCGGAGCACATCCGTACTGTCAGGGGCGAGCGGAGCGCACCATATATGGTGTGTGGCACGGCGGGGCCGTCTACACACCTAGGTGTAATTCTGCGTGGTAGAATCCGGTCATCGGTGTGAAGCCACGGAGTAAGCTCCTTGCTCATCCCGAGAATGCACAGAGCCATGGCTATCCGGACGCAGCTAGCCAACACAGAGGCTACTCCGTCACTGTATCAGCGCGCGCGCTTACGCGGCGCTTGCGTGACCATAATAGCCCTGACCTCTATGGAGTATGGCTGCTCTCCGGCCGGTGAGGCGCCATCGGTGGCGGTCCTAGTCCAAGCTGCGGCAGGAGGACCGAGCTTGTCCGATGAGGCGGCCTATTGAGCCATCGGCCATGTTAGGCCAAGAGGCCAGTGCCCGGCTACAACGAGCTAAGGAGGCTCGTGGATGTGCACGGGAGGTGATGGCAGGAATGCTCCGGCGGGGCTGTGAGCAGCTTGCCGAAGTAATAGAGTACTTTCTCCACTACTGGTGTGGACAATCATTATAGCCTGCTTTACGGCGTATCACCGATTGTCGGTTTACACGTCCGTGGCGGGGTCCCGTCAGTGGGAACACTGGGCGGGGCGTACTGGTGGTCTGTTAGAGCACACATAAAGCAGCCATTAGAGCCCGCTATACATGGTGGTCTGTCGAACACAACCTGGGCGGCCGTTATAGCCCGCTATGCGGCGTATCACCGATTGGGTCGGTTTACGCGTCCGGTGCGGAGTTCTGTCTCTGGATCTGGTCTCAGTGACGCAAGACAGAACGCGTTGGGTCTGTCAGGGGTCCCCTGAATCAGTCATTGCACGCTATACAGCGTATCGCCGACTGGGTCGGTTTACAGCTGTGGCGTGGTTCGCTGGAGAACCGGGTTTGGTGATTCCAGCGGAGCACATCCGTACTGTCAGGGACGAGCGGAGCGCAACATATATGGTGTGTTGCCGTTTCCATTCCAGCCCAACAGACTAAACGTCCGTGGGCGACGGAGCTGTGAGAGCCAAGCTCAGGCTATGGCTCCCCCTCTTTACCTGCCCTGCCTGGTTTGGACAGGTCTGTAGAGTTGGATTTTGTTTTGACAAGACTACGAGTGTTGGCAGCCTATTAACCAACTGCAGTGTGCAGTTCAGAGAGCGGGCGTGGTAAATCGCCCCTCTTGGGGTTGGTGTTGCGGCTCGTTTATAGTTGAAACAAACAAGATCCTAAAGGAGAGCAAGAGTAGCCCCCCGCATGTTACAAGGTGCTTGGACGCAGTCCTGGGACCTTGGCGTCAGGAGAGCCTCCGCATCCAAGATTGGATGACCGGCTGGTGCGTGCTTGCTCAGAGGAGCAGTGCCACAACGATGTGGCCAGGCTCCGGCGGCACTTGGGCACTGAGGCCGGCGCCTCGACAAGAGAGGTTGCAGGCTCGGCATGGGTTAGAGGCCAGAGCAGGGACTTTGTCCCTTGCTCCAGTGGGACGGGCCACCCTCTGGGCTCGCCCAGATTTTCAGTTGAGGGCCAGGTTGACCTGGAGGCTGTGCCTATGCCCTTTGGGGCTGATGGCAGCCACGGCACACATTGTGCCCCCGGCTCTCCTGAACATGCGGCCAGTACGGATTGGGTCAATCCCTGCTTTCCACCCTATGGCCTGATCAGAGTACGAGTGAGTCTTGAACTGCACCCTTCCCACCCCCTCAGGGCAGTGGAGCAGGGTTGCAGTCACTGTTGGGCCCTGTCAGGGCCTTGAAAGTGTGTATGGACCTAACTGCCTTGGGCAGATGGTCTCCAAGGCTGGGCTCCCTCAATGGGTTGAGAAACAATCCAGCAGGCGTATAGGTGGGCAGACAGGCCAGCCCCTCTATCTGAGATCTGTGTGACGGCTCCTGTTTAACGCCGTACATTCCTTGTCATTTACAGTCATGCACCGTACGGGCGTATTGCTGGCGGAGTCAGCTAACGCGTTCGGGTATGTAGTCCCGTCAGTGCGGTGACACAGTGGAGCATGCAGAGACTGTCAGGGGTGAGCAGAACGCACCATACGGGTGTGCTACGGCATGGCCAGTTACGCACCTGAAGGTAGTTCTGCAGGGCGGAAGCCGGCGTGGTCGTGTGAGCCACGGAGTGAGCTCCCTCCTCATCCCAAGATAATTGTGTCGCTGCGCTGGGGATCAGCCAGTGACACGACGGTCCCAAACAAGGGCAACATGTAAATTACCCAGTTGCCGAAGGGGGCTCGTGGCCCTCTCACGGTAGGCCAGCAGTCCCCCCACAGGAGGTGGTACCGTGTGCCTTCAGTGCCTTGCGGCTTGGGGCATCTGAGCCTGTGAACACTTGGGCTGCAATGGCTTCTCTAGAGGCAGCATTCTTGCTGTTAACTTCTCAGCTACAAGAATGTCCCTGTCGTGCATGAGAGATGCTGATGCTTCCTACATGGCAATGCTTGGGTGGTGCTGGTGTCAATCCCTGCATTCCACCCTATGGCCTGATCAGAGTACGAGTCAGTCTTGGACTGCACCCTTCCCACCCCCTCAGGGCAGTGAAGCAGGGTTGCAGTCACTGTTGGGCCCTGTCAGGGCCTTGGAAGTGTGTATGGACCTAACTGCCTTGGGCAGATGGTCTCCAAGGCTGGGCTCCCTCAATGGGTTGAGAAACAATCCAGCAGGCGTATAGGTGGGCAGGCAGGCCAGCCCCAACAGGAATGTGTGCACATTCCACACAGGGCCTCGCTGCCTCATGGGCTTCTGGCGAGGTGCCCCTCTATCTGAGATCTGTGTGACGGCTCCTGTTTGACGCCGTCCGCATTTATCAGGTTCTACTGCATGGGTGTGGTAGCCAGCACCCCTATCACTGAGTGCGTGCTGGGCTCCGCAGCAGGACATGGCCTTCACCAGTCGTATCTGCAAGGAGAATTGTGGAGTTGCAAGCTCTGTCAGTCCATGAGGAGCTTTGCAGGTCTAGGCCCAGATGATGGAGGAGCAGTGTTACGCCCCATCCTGGCCTTTCTCCCCGAAGTTCTCTCAGAGGCATATCCCAATCTGGTGTTTGAGCTCTGTCCCTCTTTGACATGCAGACTGATGGAGTACAAAGACAGAGTCGGTTCCCACTCTGCCCTGTTAGGGCTTAGTATCGTACGTCAGGACCACACAGGCCCACAGAGTAACAGACCAGCTCTTCGGGTGCTGAAGCAGGAGTGCTTGGACCACTGGCAGAGGCTAGGCTGTCCCGCTGGATCACAGAAATGATCCAGCAGGCATACAGGCGGGCAGGAGTACCAGTGCCGCCTAGGTGCGGGCACACTCCACCCGCGGGACGGCGGCCTCCTGGGTGCTGTGGAATGGTGCGTCTCTGACAGAGATCCGCACAGCAGCAACATGGTCGGCTCCGTCTACATTCACCCGGTTCTACCGACTGAGCGTGGCAGCCAGCACCCCATTCACGGAGCGAGTGCTGGGCTCCAGGCGGTGGAGCAGGTCATACTCACCGTGCCTCCGAGACCCTGGCTCCCGTAGGACGGGCCGGGCTCGGAGTGATGTCGGGCATAGTAAGCTAGCCCTGCGTCTTGCGGGCTAGGTGGCTAATCAGTTGACTGACTGTCGCCAGCTGGGCCTAGGTAGCGTCTTGCGCCTAGGCCACGAGCATTACATACTTTGTTGGATGGTAGGATTTTGGAGCACGCCTTGGGCTGATACTGCGGGCTTAAACTGCTTCAGGCTGCCGCGGGGGCGGCTGGGTCTGCTTATTTCCTCGCGGTGTGTCTTAGAGAGTTCCCGTACATATTGAATAATATGTAGTGGAGAGCCAGTCTCGACCACGAAAGAGAACGGCAGGTTACATCCGATGTAACCCTGGTTCTCTGAGTGGAGAGACTGGCTCTCCACGAATCAGCCGCTCCGAAATTCGTGTCAATCAAAGTTAATCGAAGTGGCCCTGCTGGGGTGGGGCTTAAATACCCCACTGATTACAAATCAGGGCAGGGCCACCATATGTGATGTGTCTTAAAGAGTATCCACGAGCACTGCCCCTGGGGGTCAGTTCCCGTACATATTGAATAATATGTAGTGGAGAGCCAGTCTCTCCACTCAGAGAACCAGGGTTACATCGGATGTAACCTGCCGTTTTCAAATAATAATAATTGTAGTGGAGAAAAAGCACAATATCTGCATCTAAGATGTGGTGGAGTATAAATTATTGAATCAAATGCATCAAAATATACGTATGGTACAAAAGTTAACATTACCCCCCCCCCCCCCTCAAAATCCGTAAAGATTTGTCAAAATGTCAAAAATAGCATATCTACAAGCTCACAACGCGTCTCATTGCAACGCGTTGAGCTTGTAGATCTGCTCATTTCAAATAGCAGTATAAGAAAGGGGTTAGTGGTTCAAGTATCTTGGGTATTAATACTATTTATAATATTAGTAATCTAAAGCTACAAAGTACTGTAACTAGTAAGTAAAGTTTTCAAATAATTGTAGTGGAGTAAAAAGTACAATATTTGCCTCTGAGATTTAGTGGAGTAGAGGAAATACAGTAGTCATGTAAAGTAAAAGTAACTCAAGATTGTAAGTACAGTACTTGAGTAGATGTACTTAGTTACTTAACACCACTGACCACTTCAACCCTAAATATTTAAACTGTAAAACAATAGTGAAAATATCAGATCTACAAGCTCACAACGCGTTGCGATGCGACGCGTTGTGAGCTTGTAGATCTGCCATAAAAAAGAAAGGATTCTGGTTGGGGTTAGGATTAGACATTTGGAGTTTAGGTTTAGGAGTTATGCCTGATTTATACTTAGTTACACACCAGTGTCACACACCGAAAATAGCAGATCTACAAGCTCACAGAGAGAGGCGTTATGAGCTTGTATATCACCTATTTTCAAATATCTGTATAAAATAGGACTTAAGTGCTTAAAGTGTGTTATGTATTCATAATCTAAATCTACAATCTTGTAACTTAGGTTTTCAAATAATTGTAGTGGAGTAAAAAGCACAATATTTGACTCTAAGATGTAGTGGAGTATAAATTATTGAATTAATTGCATCAAAATATACGTATGGTACAAAAGTAAAAAGTACTTGGCCCATTTCCCCCCCCCCTCAAAATCTGTAAAGATTTGTCAAAATGTCAAAAATAGCAGATCTACAAGCTCACAACGCGTCGCATTGCAATGCGTTGAGCTTGTAGATCTGCTCATATAGCAGTATATAAAAGGGGTTAGTGGTTCAAGTATCTTGGGTATTAATAATATTTATAATAGTAATCTAAAGCTACAAAGTACTGTAACTAGTAAGTAAAGTTTTCAAATAATTGTAGTGGAGTAAAAAGTACAATATTTGCCTCTGAGATGTAGTGGAGTAGAGGAAATACAATAGTTATGTAAAGAAAAACTAACTCAAGATTGTAAGTACAGTATTTGAGTAGATGTACAGTACTTAGTTCCTTAACACAACTGACCACTTAAGCCCTAAATACTTAAACTGTAAAACAATAGTGAAAATAGCAGATCTACAAGCTCACAACGCGATGCGACGCGTTGTGAGCTTGTAGATCTGCTATTTTCACTTTTGATTAAAAAAAGTAAGATTGTAAAAACAATGTTTGTGAAAACATAATTACATCACTACACAGTAACATCCTCTCCTCAGTGTTAATTTATACACTCTGAGAGTGTACAAATGTAACCAAATGGACCAGTAAGGGTGCATTTGTACACTGTTAAATTAACAGAAAAAGCCTGTATTCAACATTATACTTGAGTAAAAGTACAAAGTATTGCATCATCATCAGGATCATTTGCAGTTAGGATTAGTCATTTAGAGGTAATAGGTTTAGGGGTTAGGTTTGGAGTTATAGTGTGATGTATTGCGGTCACTGAGCTTGTAGATCAGCTATTTTCAGCTTTAGGGTTGTGGTTAAAAAGAATGATAAAAATGTAACCAACCTTAAATGTTGATGTCCTCACAAGTATACAGTGGTGTAAAGTAACTAAGTACATTTAGTCAATTACTGTACTTAAGTACAATTTTGAGGTATTTTTTACTCTACTGGAGTATTTTCAATTTTCAGTACTTTTACTTCTACTCCACTACATCTCAGAGGCAAATTTGTACTTTTTACTCCACTACAATTATTTGAAAACTTTAGTTACTAGTTACTTTGCAGATATAAATGATTACATTATAAACATACATTAACCACTTTAGCCCTATTTTATACCTAGGCTATTTGAAAATAGCAGATCTACAAGCTCACAACGCGTCGCATCGTGACGCGTTGTGAGCTTGTAGATCTGCTATTTTTGTGAGCTTGTAGATCTGCTATTTGTGTGAGCTTGTAGATCTGCTATTTTTGTGAGCTTGTAGATCTGCTATTTTCACACTTTTGGTACTTTAAGTACATGTTGATACCAATACTGTTGTACTTTTACTCAAGTAAATGTTTTATTCCGGACTTTTACTTGTAACAGAGTACTTTCACATTGCAGTATTGATACTTTTACTTAAGTAAAACATAGTTGTGTGTGTGTGTGTGTGTGTGTGTGTGTGTGTGTGTGTGTGTGTGTGTGTGTGTGTGTGTGTGTGTGTGTGTGTGTGTGTGTGTGTGTGTGTGTGTTGTGAGTTGTTTTTAGGTTGTTTTTAGGTTGTTTTATGTTAGTTGCATACCAGTGTCACACACAGTGTTTAACCCCTGTCCCCCCCCCCCCCCATACAACCATCACAATAAAGCTCTAAACTCTATAAACACAATAATATTCATGAGGTTTTAATGTGTTGTGATGTTTTGTCATGTGTTCTTCTCACAGATTCCTGTTCACTCTCACTGGATCTGAACACCATGCACCACCGCCTCTCCCTGTCAGAGGAGAACATGAAGGTGTCTGAAACACCAACACAACACCATGGTTACCCTGATCATCCAGAGAGATTCACCCTTTACAGTCAGGTGTTGTGTAGAGAGAGTCTGTGTGAAGGTGGGAGGTCCTACTGGGAAGTAGAATGGAGTAAAAGGGTTGGTATAGCAGTCTGTTATAAAGACATCAACAGACAGGGTGATAAGTCACTCTTTGGAGACAATAACAAGTCCTGGTGTTTAATATGCTCTGATAAAGGCTACAGGTTCAGCCACAACAACGTTTATACTGAAGTGTCACTGGTGTGTTCCTCCTCCAGAGGCAGAGTGGGGGTTTACCTGGATCACAGTGCAGGTGGCAGAGTGGGGGTTTACCTGGATCACAGTGCAGGTACTCTGTCATTCTACTGTGTTACTGACACAAGGACCCTCCTCCATACAGCTCACACCACCTTCACACAACCTCTATATGCAGGTTTATGGGTTTATGATTATGGAGGTACAGCAGAGGTCTGTAAGATCTGAGAGAGAGAGAGAGAGAGAGAGAGAGAGAGAGAGAGAGAGAGAGAGAGAGAGAGAGAGAGAGAGAGAGAGAGAGAGAGGCTAAACACAGTAAAGTGTGTGTGAGGTGCTGCAGTGGTGGAAGAAGTACTCATACTGTATATTTTGGACGCGAGTAAAAATAGAAATACCTCAATGTAGAAATAACTCTGTTAGCAGTAAAAAGTCCTGCTTTACAAATCTTACTTAAGTCAAAAGTATTAGTGTCAAAATATACTTAAGTAGCAAAAGTAAATGTACTCGTTATGCAGAATTTATTTCAGTGTTCTACGCCAGTGGTTCTCAAAGTGCGGTCCAGGGACCCTCAGGGTTCCAAATGGACCCTTACAGATCCTTGAAATGACAAAGATTGAGAACCACTGCTCTATGAGTTGTGAGCTTGTAGATCTGCTATTTTTGGTCGAAATCAGTGTAAATGTTTTTACAGCAACACACCCTGATGAAGACAACTTGTCCAAACGTTGATCATTAAAAACATTTACATGGAATTACACTGAGTGTGTGTTGTTTGTATCTGTTTCTATCACACACACACACACACACACACACACACACACACACACACACACACACACACACACACACACACACACACACACACACACACACCACACACACACACACACACACACACACACACACACACCTTGAGGTCATGTTTCTAAACTCTAGACACAAAAATCACAATCAATGATCAAAATGCTCATTTCCAGTGGTGTAAAGTAACTAAGTACATTTACTTAAGTGCTTTACTTAAGTACACTTTTGAGGCATTTGTATACTTTACTTGAGTATTTCAAATTTCCAATACTTTTACTTCTACTCCACTACATCGCGGATCCAAATATTGTACTTTTTACTCCACTACAATTATTTCAAAACTTTAGTTACTAGTTACTTTGTAGATTTTGATTATTATTACAAAACATACATTAACCACTTCAGCCCTATTTAAACTTTGACTATTTGGAAATAGCAGATCTACAAGCTCACAATGCGTCATGATGCGACGCATTGTGAGCTTGTAGATCTGCTATTTTCAAAAGATTTTTATATAGATTATTATTATTTAATTTTTTTCAGATAGTCAAAGTTTAAATAGGGCTGAAGTGGTTAATGTATGTTTTATAATAATAATCCAAATCTACAAAGTGACTAGTAACTAATAAAAGTAAAATAAAAGTATAAACAATTGAAAACACTCCAGTAAAGTAAAAGTACCTCAAAATTGTACTTAAGTACAGTACTTAAGTAAATGAATTTGGTTACTTTCCGCCACCGGCATCAAAAATGTACTTACAGTACCTAAAGTAAAAGTATAGACTACTTTTAATGATGTAGTGAAAATGTCAGATCTACGTACAAGTGTTATGAGCTTGTAGATCTGCTATTTTCACTAGTTTGGGTCCCGGGCAGACTTCACATTTCTCTTCTGGGTCTGGAGCTAAAACGTTTGGGACTCACTGATCTAAAATGAAGTCTCTATATGAGTGGTCCTCAAACATGTTCATGTCAAGGACCCCCAGATGAATACGCATGTATCTATAGTCTCTATATGAGTGGTCCTCAAACATGTTCATGTCAAGGACCCCCAGATGAATACACATGTATCTATAGTCTCTATATGAGTGGTCCTCAAACCATTAGTCCCCAAAGACTTCACACCAAATCCGAGACCTAGAGCATGCTCAGAACTAGAGTTATTCCCAATAAACCCTCGACCAATAGCAAAAGAGGGATGAATTTTGATGACAAGTGGTTGAGTGTCTCATCTCTTATGCTGGAACAGTCTTTGTTACAACAAAGACTGTCCCAGGGTAAGAGATGAGACACTCACCCACTCCAACCGTCTTCAGTGCAACAAAGACTGTCCCAGCATAAGAGATGAGACACTCACCCACTCCAACCGTCTTCAGTGCAACAAAGACTGTTCCAGCACGTGTGTGTGTGTGTGTGTGTGTGTGTGTGTGTGTGTGTGTGTGTGTGTGTGTGTGTGTGTGTGTGTGTGTGTGTGTGTGTGTGTGTGTGTGTGTGTGTGTGTGTGTGTGTGTGTGTGTGTGTGTGTGTGCGCGCGCGTGTGTGTGCGTGCGTATGTGTCTCTCTATCTGTCTCTCTCTCTCTCTGTCTGTCTGTCTGTCTGTCTCTCTATCTCTGTGTGTGTGTGTGTGTGTGTGTGTGTGTGTGTGTGTGTGTGTGTGTGTGTGTGTGTGTGTGTGTGTGTGTGTGCATATGGACAGTCAAAGGGAGACTCATCAGAAACAGCGGAGTCAACTCCGAGACGAGATCCATGAGATCCACACAGAGGATGGACGAGCTCACGCACGCACGCACGCACGCACGCACGCACGCACGCACGCACGCACGCACGCACGCACGCACGCACGCACGCACGCACGCACGCACGCACGCACGCACGCACACTACTGATGCTGCACTGAGAGGCTTTCAGACTGAATAATGGAGTGAAGCTAAATGAACATTCAGGCTGAGTGTCAAAGGTTCACATATTTCCATCCAATGTTCACATATTTTTGCCCAATGTTTGCCTATTTCTGCTGTATATTGACCTGTCTTCATGGTCAGAATAAGATTATTTCTGCTGTATATTGACCTGCCTTCATGGTCAGAATAAGACTATTTCTGCTGTATATTGACCTGTCTTCATGGTCAGAATAAGGCTATTTCTGCTCTATATTGACCTGTCTTCATGGTCAGAATAAGGCTATTTCTGCTGTATATTGACCTGTCTACAGTAACTATTTTTCTAGAATCTTACCGTTTTTATTATATGATTTAATGTCATTTTGCTGTATTCTATCACATGTCCAATGAATTGGGCATTATTTCAATTACTTTACTTATTAAATATCAGTTAACTGAGAGAAAAATACTTTTCATGCATTTGTAATTAATTATGACAGTAAGTATTACACTTAATGGAATGGCTATGATCACTATTAAGTCGTATTACATTATTCGATTGTGAATAGCAAACAAAAGCCAATGCAAAGCACTATAGTGCGCGCACACACACACACACACACACACACACACACACACACACACACACACACACACACACACACACACACACACACACACACACACACACACATGCTATAAGTGTAATGGATTATTATCAGGAAGGTGAAACATAAGGTATGATCTCTTAACTTAACATTACTACATTTTGGATGTGTGGAAGAATTTAGTCTGGAGGCAGGAATCAGAAGACTCAACCCAAGTCAAGTGTCACATCACATGATTACAGATGTAAAAGAGTGGGTGATATTTTATTGTACAAGCTCTCAACACCCGCAGTTACAGGAAGAGTTAAATTATAGAAAGAATATAGACGAATGGAACACAGAACAACTAAAAAATAAACAGTTACGGTATATCCATCTGACAACACAGCTGATTCCAGTAGGCTATATGCTCCGTCGTACGACCGTGTCACGTGGCCAAAATAACTGATCTACAAGCTGACAACGCGTCGCGATGGCGACGCGTTGTGAACTTGTAGATCGGCTATTTTCGCCGTGCGATACCTTCGTACGATAAAGTATAACATACACTGGACTGTTAACGAAATGGGAGTAATTTTGGAACATATCTCTCATTTGGTTTCACGTTCTCCTTCTCATCCTCTTCTTCTAACCATTGATCAACCGTAGGTCCACCAAATAATTCAAAACTAACAACATAGTTCATTTTGCATAGCTGTTTGTTCTCCGGTGGCGGCGGTGGGTCAGGCTACTGTCTGTTTGTTTTCCTAACGTGGGACAGCGTGACGTCACAGCACAGCTGTGCCATATATGGTCTAATCAGGTGCGGACTGCAGTGCGGAGTGATTTATTAATGTGATTAGGCCCGTGCTACTATCATGCTGGTTTGAAGCACGGCTAGATAGCTATTTCAACCAATCAGATTGCTTGGTCGGAACTAACTACCTGTTGTATAATTAAGCAATATTACACAAGAGGGTGTGCTTTACCGTCATTATTGGCACGCCTGTGATGCGGTCAGGAACGAGGCGAAGCAGAGTTCCGCGAGCATCACAGAGCATCACAGAAGTGCCAATAATGTAAGCTAAGATTGTCTTTGTACGAGTCCGACAGTCTGTGTAAAGTTGTGAAAAATGTCCACACGAAGATCAAAGGCTGTTTTGTGGACTAACGCTAATTCTAAACCAGCTTCAAGACAAGTACAATCTAGAGTAGTGAAAGTTTATGAGGGTCAGTCTGTCGTGTCTCTCTCTCACACACACACACACACACACACACACACACACACACACACTCTCTCTCTCTCTTTCTCTCTCTCTCTCTCACACACACACACACACACACACACACACACACACACACACACACATAGCTCTGTGTGTGTGTGTGTGTGTGTTTTCTCACATTTTACTCGAAGCCATAGCCATAAAATTGTATGAATTGAATTGAGCATCCCTACTTTGATCACAGTGGTCAAAGGCGGATTATGTGATCAAATATGATCTCCCATCCCTACGTGTGTGGAATTTGTATTTTGTGGGTCACAGCCCAGTGTTTGAACTACACTCAAATTAAACCATTTCACAGCCCTGTAACCGGATATAGAAAGATGGCAAATTTGAAATCGCTGCAAAATAGGCTTCATTTACTGTCTGTAGAAACCAATGGCGTTTAAGGTTAGCTAAATTCCTAAAACTACTTTATTAATAAGAACAGGAAAGTACAGTTCAATATAAAGTCTGCTAAGAGGATTTTAACCCAAGAAAGCCTATGGCTTGTTTCCATTGGGGTCCTTTGTAGTTTGTACCCAATTCATCAAAACATTTAGTGACAGACAAATGATGACGTGCCGCGGGTATGTTCTTCTGACGAGTTCGTCTAGACGCCAGTTGGTGTATTGCTGCCCCCTACTGTTGGTCTCGGGTACTGTCCATTGTTTGTATTGATTGATTTAATACTTTATTAACAGTATGCAATTTGTACAGGAAAGGCCCAAGGGTTTGTTAAAAGAATAACAGAAAAGGCCCAAGGGTTTTTTTTCCCATTGTGGTCCTGTATATAAAATTCATTAAGACATTTAAAGTAATACAATAATATACAACAATAAACAAGACATGCTAAACACTAGTAGCTATGAACAATGTACAGTAAACATGTGGGGGGTGAATATAGTCTCGTATATATATAGTATAGTGTATATAGTCTTGCATAGCCAGACAACTATTCCACTATCTCCTAATGCTATAAGCATTTGAAAATTGTGGGAGGCAACAGTCTGGCTCGCAAGACTATTGTTTATATGACCTTCCAGACTTGTAGAGAAGAGAACATACATCTAGGAGTGGAACAGTTAGGCTAATCAAACAAAATGTCAAATTTTATTTATTTATTGATAATCAATAATTTAGAAACAATCAATTAATAATTGATCCCTATTTTGCACATAGAATAGTGAAAATAGCCCATGTACAAGTTCACAACAAATCAAGATGCAATGCATTTTGAGCTTGTAGATAAGCTATTTTCACTTGTCTTGCACAATCTTTGTTACAACAAAGACTGTCCCAGGGTAAGAGATGAGACACTCACCCACTCCAACCGTCTTCAGTGCAACAAAGACTGTCCCAGCATAAGAGATGAGACACTCACCCACTCCAACCGTCTTCAGTGCAACAAAGACTGTTCCAGCACGTGTGTGTGTGTGTGTGTGTGTGTGTGTGTGTGTGTGTGTGTGTGTGTGTGTGTGTGTGTGTGTGTGTGTGTGTGTGTGTGTGTGTGTGTGCGCGCGCGTGTGTGTGCGTGCGTATGTGTCTCTCTATCTGTCTCTCTCTCTCTCTGTCTGTCTGTCTGTCTGTCTCTCTATCTCTGTGTGTGTGTGTGTGTGTGTGTGTGTGTGTGTGTGTGTGTGTGTGTGTGTGTGTGTGTGTGTGTGTGTGTGTGTGTGTGTGCATATGGACAGTCAAAGGGAGACTCATCAGAAACAGCGGAGTCAACTCCGAGACGAGATCCATGAGATCCACACAGAGGATGGACGAGCTCACGCACGCACGCACGCACGCACGCACGCACGCACGCACGCACGCACGCACGCACGCACGCACGCACGCACGCACACTACTGATGCTGCACTGAGAGGCTTTCAGACTGAATAATGGAGTGAAGCTAAATGAACATTCAGGCTGAGTGTCAAAGGTTCACATATTTCCATCCAATGTTCACATATTTTTGCCCAATGTTTGCCTATTTCTGCTGTATATTGACCTGTCTTCATGGTCAGAATAAGATTATTTCTGCTGTATATTGACCTGCCTTCATGGTCAGAATAAGACTATTTCTGCTGTATATTGACCTGTCTTCATGGTCAGAATAAGGCTATTTCTGCTCTATATTGACCTGTCTTCATGGTCAGAATAAGGCTATTTCTGCTGTATATTGACCTGTCTACAGTAACTATT